>NC_142350.1:66637020-66937020 GCF_059441175.1 Urocampus carinirostris | reverse complement strand
GTGACCTTCTAACGGACGTGGTCTCGGTGAGTCAGGTCAGCGGAAGGTGTTCGACTTGTCTGAGGGGAGTTGCTTGTTCCACAGCGAGGTCTTTGAGAACGCCACCTCCTTCGTGCACGACAACTGCACCACATGCACCTGCAAGGTAGGATTTGTGTTCACTCCTACACAGTGCAAACTACCTTCATTTGTGCTCTTCTGCAAAGTATATGGTAAATGCTCTGCATTTCTATAGCGCTTTTCAAGTCAATGAAGAGCTCCCAAAGCGCTTTACAATGTGCTTCACACTCACCCATTCACACACACACTCACACACCAATAGGGAGTCAGCCATGCAAGGCAACTACCTGCTTATCGGGGGCATTAGGAATTCAGTTTCTTGCCCAAGGACAAAGAAGGAAAACTGAACACCAGGAGTACAAAAATATTTTACAAGATTGATACAGCATCAACGATGAAAATATAAGAAGGATGCCTCTCGTCTTAATAAACTGGTGAGGAAAGCGAGCTCTGTTGTGGGCACAAAGCTGGACAGCCTGACAACAGTAGCTGAGAGACGGGCACTGAAAAAGCTGCGGTCGATCATGGACAATTCATCATGATTCATATATACCGTAAATTCCGGACTATAAGCCGCTACTTTTTCCCAAACGTTCAACCCTGCGGCTTATTCAGTGATGCGGCCGATTTATGTCATTTTTCTAATGGCCGCCAGCGGCGCTCGAGTACAAAAGGTAAGATTTAGACCGCTGGAATATATGCGCCGAGGAAGACTGCAACTTCTTAGCTTGTGCACAAATTAAATTAGCGTAAACTTACCCTCATCATGCAAATTGCAAAAAGAAAGGCACATGACGCAGTTTTCAGGCTAACAGCAATCGAGCAATTCGGCAAAGAAGGAAACAGTGCTATTGCACGTAAACTTTACTTTGCGAGTGTGTTGCTAGCGTGTTTTGGAATAAGGGAGTGTGGGACGACGTCTATATGACAGTTCCTTTCCGATACTGAGGAAAAGGACTTTGATGGCGTCAGTTATAAGGGGGAAGATGAGGATGGTTAACTGGGGTTTTTAAGGGTTATTGTTCTATCTTCGTTATTCATTATCCATTATCCGTTATCGGTCAGTTCATAATACGCTACAAAGCCTAGGAGCCGGGACACTTACTCTCAGCCAAAAGGCTAAGCTAAGGTCCTAGCCCTAAAGCCTTGTTGCGATCATTGCGAATGCACCGTTCCCGGAGGTACTGCAATACCGGGCCGATGCGTGGAGTGGACAGAGCAAGCTCTTATTCCATCTCCGGAATGCAAAAATCAAAAGGCCAAGCTAAGGACCTAGTGTAACATGGAGGTGTCATAACTGTGATTTTTAAAAGTACGGTATATTTTTTTAACAGACCTGTTTGCTGTGTTGCGAGCGTGTTCCTAGTAGCGTGTTGCTACCTGTCACAGTCACGGTTTGGGATGAAAGTTATATTATTATTATTAAAGCTTTGAAAACTCTCGATGTACCGTCTTTCTTTGTAAATATGTGTAACCATGTAAAATATGTATTTGCAACTGTATATTTTTGTAATGTATTCATTTTAGAGACTATTCTGATATGTTTTGCGAATTAAAAAAGAGGGGCGGAGCAAACGCGGGCTGACGGGAAGTGGGGTATAGTTGAGTGAGACCTGTTTGTTGTCGTGGCGGACAATAGTGGATATATATTTTTCCCACCCTTACCTTTGGAAATATAGCCTTTTTTTTCCTTGGATTACTATCAACGGAACCTGGACTCTGCAGGTCTGCATCAAACATTAAGTTCTGGTATCATTTTCCATTCATTTTGCCGGCTGTGGTTTTTTGGACTGTGTACTTTATATTCAGTTACGATCGCGGGCCTTAAAGTCGGGTTTGGGTTACTTTTGAGATTGTGTTGCATGTTTTAATGTGGGCGCATGCGGCTTATATACAGGTGGGGCTTGTGTAAGTACAAAAGCGGTTATCCTCTTAAAATGTGGTGGGTGCGGCTTATAATCTGGTGCGCTCTATAGTCCGGAATTTGCGGTATATTAAAACAAGGGCTCGAACTGATTATATTTCAAGTAGTTTATAAACCGACTCCGTCTTTTGTACTCGGTCAGGACTCCACCGTGGTGTGCAGGAGACGATGCTCTCGTCCGGGCAGTTGTCGTGGCGACCACTGCTGCGACCAATGCTTGTCCTATGTGAAGGTGGACGACGTCAAGTACTGCAGAGTGCGCAACAAGATCTACAGGGTAAGCTCACCTCGTGATGGATCAATGGACAGATTCACAGGTGGATGTATGGATTCACGGATAATGGACGGGCATCTGATCCATAGTTTGCTCAATTTCTTAAAGGAAGGAGACATGTGGTCATCGGTGAACTGCACGCTTTGCGCATGCGTGAAAGGCAGCGTGGAATGTCGCCCCAAACAGTGCGTACCAATCACCAGCTGCCCGTCGGTGAGTGACACTCCTCTCCGACCAATCAACATCAAGCTGTACGCACTCACGCATTACCGGCGTTCGAACTCCGATTTTTTGACCGAACAGCGAAGCAAGAATTTCTCAAAATTTTTGGTCGGACTCCGATTTGTTCGAACTGAGAGGCGTTCGAAAACCGAGGTTCCACTGTACCTTTATTGTCATTGTTACAACATGGGTTGAATATATTGTGACAACGAAATTGGACGTGGCAGGCACTCCAGTCCCACATTTTACAGTGAGGATAAAGAAAACAAAGAGATAAAAGAAACAAAGAAGATGTTTGTACAGTCCTTGTTGCATAGGCTTTGTTTTCCTCCGGAGGGGGGTGTATGAGGGGGTGAGGGACAGACTGAGATGGCCGGATCCAACTAGATGTTTGATCTTACTTTACACACGGTCCAGTGTTTTTTCCCCAATTGCTCAGTCCACGTATTGAATGGATTTGGGAAGTACAGTCCTTAAGCATGCCCGATTAAAGTCGCCGGCGACGATAAAAGCTCCGTCGGGGTGTGCAAACTGCTGTTTATAGATAGCAGCGGGCAGGAGATTTAGCGTCTATTGTCTGAAGTTACGTTCTGATGGCATGCGTTGCTCCCCCCTCCAGAACAAAATCTTGAACCGGACCGGCTGCTGTCCAGTCTGCACTGAAAGTGAGTAAGTTCCTTCCTCACCCAGTTTGGAACCACCGATTTTCGCCTTCTTCTTATTGGTGCATTGTGTCCCCGCAGAGCCTGGCGTGTGCACCGTGTTTGGCGACCCGCATTACAACACATTCGACGGGAGAACTTTTAACTTCCAGGGAACGTGTCAGTACGTGTTGACCAGGGACTGTGGTGGCAGGGCTGGCAGCAACTCTGTCACCAACAGTGGAGACTCCAGCTTTACAGTAAGGACTTGTTGTTTTTACCTCCCACGTGACATTAGCTCAATTACGTTTTTTTGGTGAAACTTGTTGGGTTTTTTTTTGAGATCCTTCACATCAGTGTTCTAGTTTGCCCGCGTCTCTGTGTCCTAGATGCATCATTTTTGCTGGGGACGCATTGTGTCAAATCAACGTGCGTCCCCAGGACGCAGCGTTTTTTTACACCAAATTGTCATATCACCCGATTACTTTTTTTTTTTAACAAAGATTTACCGCACTCCAAACTTTTCGTCAGGCAGATCCGCCATTGTTGTTTTGATCTCGGCAAACGAGATCTCGTTGCTTCGAGATGACATTATTGTTGTGGCGGTTGTCGAGTGAAAGAGAAGTATGCCTCCGAAAAAACAGTTAGTATTAGGTGCAAATCAACAAAAAATTGGTCATTTCTTCAGTGTCGGTAATAAGTCGAAACATAACGCAGAAAGTGGTAACAACGGCAATAATTCCAGCACGAAAAAACGGCAGAGAAATTCTTCGGAAGACCGCGGAGGCAAGGAAAACACGTGTTTGAGTTTGAACGATTCGACAAAAGAAAAAAAACAAAAGAATACTAGAAAGAAAAGGACTTTTCTGCCAAAATTGACTCAATTACATTCCTTGTGATCCTATGAGGAGGATGATAATGGATTGGACCTTGAGAAGGCATTACAACTGTGGCGGGACAGCAAACCACCAAGAATATATGAACTGAAAAATTTGAAGTGATAACTGCTTTGTATTACCAATTAACTGTGATGATTAAAACTGAATGAATATATAGATTTACATTATATATTTGTCGCCAATTTACCATTTCAACCCCGATGAAAATTTTGGGGAGCCATAGATCTCTGTTGGGACCCATACATTTTTGAGCATGCCAGTCCCCGGGACCCATCACTTTTCACAGGTAAAACTAACACCGCTTCACATTCTCAACTAAATGCTCCTTGTAATTGCTCACCTGTGTGAACAGCTAAGTGGCTGGAACACCGATGATAAAAGTAAGATAAAAGCAGATAGGTGTGGTGAAAAAAATATTGGCATTGTTAACTAGGACTTAATAGAGAAACTATTAATTTGAAACTCTTGAAGGACACCTCAAACTACGCATCAAACCATTAAATAAATGGTAAATGGTGTGCATTGATACAGCGCTTTTCAAGTCAATGAAGACCTCCCAAAGCGCTTTACAATGTGCTTCACTCTTACCCATTCACACACACACTCACACACCAATAGGGAGTCAGCCATGCAAGGCACCTACCTGCTTATTGGGGGCATTAGGGGTTCAGTGTCTTGCCCAAGGAAACTTTGACATATAACGCGGAGGAGCCGGGAATGGAACCTGCGACCTCTTGATCCCAAGACGAGCACTCTATGTCGCTCTTTTATTTTGGAGTTTACGTTGTCAATTCATTATTTTAATCATGACCCCGCATATTCAACAATGTGGTACTATGAGTTAAAGTAGCGTGATGATGAGATAACATCGAATGCCTTTTCCTATGTCATCTACATGCCTAGCTGTTTATTAGTTAGATTTTGGCACTCTCTTCATTACAATCCTTGTTCAATTCCCGTTGCATCCAATGTCATGCAAATGTGGTCAGCAATATTTTTCGACTGATCATTCATTCCACAAATCCGATAATATACTGTACTACAAGAAAACCTCGTGTATAACTAGTGTCTGAAACTCATGCGAAAAAGTTAGCGGACACCAGGGCAGACAACTCTGAAAAGTTGCCTGCCCCATTTTTCACAACTTGAAACGCAATAAGACAATTAATCGCAAAAAAAACATTGTTGCAAAGTATTAAGGATTGATCATTAGAATATATAACAGAACAACACTTTAAATTTAAGTTTATTATAAATCTACTTAGAACATCCATTGCGGTTTTCCATCTGCCATCAGTATGTACCTTTATTTACTCATCTTCATTCACGCAATGTTTGCGTTGCATTGTCTGCCACAAGCCACATGAACTCCTCTTTCTACGATGCTTTTAATGTACGTTTACGTTTTGTAGCGTCATCAATTTTGTTAGCTTCTTTTGAACTTTTCTTCTGGGACTGAGGTTTTGGCTTGATTCCTAACCGCTTCTCAATTTTTCTTGTGTTCTCTGTGCGTCTACTTTGGAAAATGATATTCAAATGCACGACCTTATAACGCTCGTGAAAGTCCGGAAGCAGGAAGTTATTCGATGCAGGCTTCTGATTGGCTGCCAAGTATTGCAAATTACCAAACGAACTGAAAATTCCGAAATTTCCAAAGAACCCAAATTCAGAAATTTCCAAATCGAAGGAAGATCTTGAAATCTGAATAAAGTAAACGTTTGATTTGAAAAAAATAATGTTGTTTTTTTTTTCTTTTCTTTTTTTTCGTGACATTTCTTGACGGGCAGAGACGTTTTGTAAGTTGTGCGCCCGACATAAAACATGCACGACCCAGGCGTCCGGGCAGACGTTATTTCAGACTCTGGTATAACGCACACCCGAACTTTGAGTGGCTTTTTTGGTTATAAAAAAAAAGAAAATGTGCGTTATATATGGTAGAAGCAGAAAATACGGGAACCCCCTTTTTTTTTTTTGACTTTTGTTTTTTTCTGTGCGGCCCGGTACCAACCAGCCCATGGTGCAGTACTGGCCCGCGGCCTGGTGTTTACCGACCACCAATTTAAACGATTAAATAAAAAACGATTACCGTAAATTCCGGACTATGGAGCGCACCTGATTATAAGCCGCACCCACCACATTTTAAGAGGAAAACTGATTTTGTACTTACACAAGCCGCACCTGTATATAAGCCGCATGCGCCCACATTAAAAAATGTAACACAAACACCAAATTAACCCAAACCCGACTTCAAGTCCCGCGATTGAAACTAAATGTCCTTCATTAAAGTACACAGCCGGCAAAATGAACGGAAAATGATACCGTTACTTAAGGTTTGATGCAGACCTGCAGAGTCCGGGTCCCGTTGAAAGTAATCCTAGGAAAAAAAGTGTATATTTCCAAAGGTAAGGGTGGGAAAAATATATATTCACTATGGTCCGCCACGTCCACAAACAGGTCTGTCTGTTCCTCACCTTTACCCCACTTCCCGTCACACCATGTTTGTTCCACCCCTTCTTTTTTCATTCGCCCGTGCAAAATATATCAGAATAAGGGTCTAAAATAAATACAAATAAATAAATTACAAAAATATACAGTTGCAAATACATATTATACATGGTTACACATATTTATAAAGAAAGACGGTACACCGAGAGAGTTTTCAAAGCTTTAATAATAATAATATAACTTTCCTCCCAAACTGTGCCTGTGACAGGGCAGTTAATGGTAGCAAGACGCTAGCAACACGCCCGCAACAGAGTAAACGGGTCTGTTAAAAAAACATACCGTACTTGTAAAAATCACGGTAAACCGTCCTCATCCTCCCCCTTAGAACTGAAGCCATCAAAGTTGTCTTCCTTAAAGAAACTTTGTCATATAGACGTCGTCCCACGCTCCCTTATTCCAAAACACGCTAGCAACACGCTCGCAACCCAGTAAACAGGTCTGGTAAAGAAAAACATACCGTGCTTGTAAAAATCACGGTAAACCGTCCTTATCTTCCTCATGTGCTGCGTCATGTGCCTTTCTTTTTGCATTTTGCATGATGATGGTATGTTTACGCTAATTTAATTTGTGCACAAGCTAAGAAGTTGCAGTCTTCCTCGGCGCATATATTCCACCGGTCTAAATCTTACCTTTCGTACTCGAGCGCCGCTGGCGGCCCTTAGAAAAATGACATAAATTGGCCGCATCACTGAATAAGCCGCAGGGTTGAAAGTTTGGGAAAAAAGTAGCGGCTTATAGTCCGGAATTTACGGTACATAAAGTGGATGGTATTCACTCATTAAAGTTATCACACTCATTTCATAATCCAACAGCATCATATGTAGAAAGATGACTTTATCATAAAAAGTTCATTCCTTACCGTAGTTAAAGTCAGTATCCTCCTTCCCTCAGGTGTTGGTGAAGAACGACGCTCGACGCACACGTTCCTTCTCCTGGACTCAATCGGTGGAGGTGCGTCTAGGTGGGCTGGTCCTGGGCCTTCACCAGCACTTGACCGTGCGCAGGAACGGCACCCGCATCGCTCTCCCTTACCACGGACCCGGCGTGCACATCGACCTGGACGGATACCTTCTCAAGCTCACTGCCATCGTAGGTCCGTTGACGATTGTGTGGGTCACCACAGTAAACTAATATAGTATGTTAAAAATGTAAAAAAAAAATATGAGCGATTTAATTATTCATGTTGTCAAGTCAAGTCATGTTTATTTGTTTGGCCCTTAATCACAAAGAGTCTCAAAGGGCTGCACAGACCACAGGTTATTATTGCAAATCCCTGGACAGCCACCATGCTGTGCATCTATTATTTTCAGACCTTTAATATGTGACATAGTTACATTGTCTTTAGAAATCTCTTCCCGTATTCGTTGAATCTTCTTATTAAAGAAGACCATAAAGTCATGGGCTGAATGGGTAGAAGTATCTGGGATAATTTTTTGCCTCGTTAGCGATGCTACAGTGTCAAAAAGGATTGTCGAGAATTAACTCAAAAATATTCGTAGAAAATATTTGTATTTGTATGATATGATCTGATACGATACATGGTATTATGATGCATTACTTAACATTATCCATCCATTTTCTGATCCACTCATCCTCCCTAAAACCTTCCTACTGCAACTGTCATGAGTCAAATCACATTTCATTGTAAAGAAATAAATAAATTAAATAATTTGCCACACAATGTGCTGTTTAAAAACCTTCAGTGTACAATAAGACAATAAAATCCCCTCCTTTATCCCCGCCCAACAACCCAAAACACGTAATACACAGACACGATCAATAGTTACAATACATTCATTCATTATCTGCACTGCTTATCCACAGTAGGGCCACGGGGGTGCTAGAGCCCATCCCAGCCATCTTTAGGCAGTGGGCAGGGGACACCCTGAACTGGTTGCCAGCCAGCTTAGGACACACAGGGACAGACAATTCGCTCACTCATTCACACCTAGGGACAATTTGGACCGGCCAATTAACCTGAAATGCATGTTTTTGTGAATGTGGGAGGAAACCGGAGTGCCCGGGGGAAACCCACGCAAGCACGGGGAGAACATGCAAACTCCACACAGGAGGTTCGATCTCATGACCTCAGAACTGTGCCGCACACGCGCTAACCACTGCTCCGCCGTGCTGCCCCGTTAAAATACAATAAAAACAAAAATAAATAGTAATAGAAATAAAATATGATTTGTAGCAAGGTACCAACTAACCATGTAAGGAAAGGGAACTGAGAGAGGCTTATCCAGACTGATAGAGATCGCAGCAGATGGCCTCAGGATTTTTAGCCATTGAACCATACCCTACCAGTGCGGTATCTCCAAATGATGAAACACTAAAATATGAAAACAAAATTAAAAACAACTGGAGGACAAAACATAAAAATGTGAAGTCTATCCATTTATCCATCTATCCATCCATCTATCTATCTATCTATCTATCTATCTATCTATCTATCTATCTATCTATCTATCTATCTATCTATCTATCTATCTATCTATCTATCTATCTATCTATCTATCTATCTATCTATCTATCTATCTATCTTGGTCATATCCCTCAAGAGGGGTGACTGACACCAAGACAAACACATACAAAAAAAGGGAAAAAAGTAGCAAAAAACACACAAAAATTTTGGACCATGGCCAGCCCAAACACCCAAACAACTTGAGTTGGTCATGCTTTCGTCCTCCAGATGAAACGGGACACGAGAAAGCGGCCATGTCACTCAGGTCAGGGTGACACAACACACTCTTCTGTCCAACAGCAGCTTTCACTGGTTTACCCCTGCCGCATTATAGCCCATCCCTTAGAACTTTCCTCTTGGTCTCCTTCCATTTACTTCCGCTCTGTAGATCCTCATCAATATTCGCTCCTCATCCATCCTCTCCATGTGTCCAAACCAACCGAGTACTCTCGCTTGCTCAGTTCCTCTACTACTCCAGTTCTGTCTCTCACAATTTCATTTCTCAATCTATCCGATCTTGTCACTCCTAACATAGTCCTCAAACACTTCATCTCAAAAACATTTCATTTCCTTCTCAAATCTGCGTTCAGGCTCCAAGTCTCTGCACCATACAACACCGTCGGCACAATTACACTCTCATACTGTCCCTTCTTAACATCCATACTCATACTAGTAAAAGTAAAATATGATAGAGTAAAAGTTATACAAATCAAAACTGAATTGAAAAGATCTATTAAATGCTATATAAATAAAGTAGGTCTTGGGCCTCCTCTTAAAAGTATCAAAGTTCCCCGCAGTTCTGATGTTCTCTGGCAGACTGTTCCATAGGTGAGAACCATAGTGGCTGAACGCTGCCTTACCTAGGAACATTCAACAAATCGCTGCCAGAGGACCTGAAGGACTGCAAAGGCCGATATAATTATTTCAAATCTAACAAACAGGATGTCCCAAGACCATTAAAACATTAAAAACCACCTTCAAAACCACCTTAAATTTGATCCTGAAACTCTCAGGGAGCCAATGCAGTAATGTGATCCCAAACCCCGGCCCACGTAAGCACACCTGCTGCTGAATTTTGTAGTAGCTGCAAGCTGGCAATGTTCTTATTGGGAAGATCGGAGAGCAGGGCAATACAATAAGCACACATCGGCGCCTCCGTGTTTTCCGGAGAAATAAATGGGTGGACTTTGGCTATCTTCTTGAGATGATAAAACCCAATTTTATTTTTGAAATGCGGAATACAATTAAAAAGTAGCGCCTATATTTTTAAAGCACTCTGAAGGTCTAAAATATTGTGGTTTGTTAAAAGTTTCTCCTGCTGACTTTAAGGACCAATGTCTAAGACAGTGGTGTCCAATTCTGAAAATATAGTTGAATATGGCCCGCACATGGCGCTTGAGCTCAAATCTGTTGCACTTCTCAGTTTTAACACTAGACGGAGCCAGTAACGATCCATGCATTTGGGATCCCCTGAACTGGAAAACATTGGAATTGTGTTTTCTTTGCTTATTTAATGAACCTTCTTGTCATTCATTTGAACTGTCATTGAAATTTAAAGTGTATTACTGTGTCACTTGTTCTGACACAAAATAGATTGATTGTTAATTCTAAACCCTATCAGTGCAGATAAACGTAAATTTTGCTACTAAAAATAGGTTAACAACGAAATTAGAGTAGATGACTGGCTATCAAACTGAAAAATAAATAAAACATCCATCCATCCATCATCTGCACCGCTTATCTTCAGTAAGGTTGCGGGGGTGCTGGAGCCCATCCCAGCTGTCTTCGGGCAGTGGGCAGGGGACACCCTGAACTGGTTGCCAGCCAATCGCAGGGCACACAGGGACAGACAATTCGCTCGCTCATTCACACCTAGGGACAATTTGGACCGGCCAATCAACCTGACATGCATGTTTTTGGAATATGGGAGGAAGCCGAAGTGCCCGGAGGCAACCCACGGGGAGAGCATGCAAACTCCACACAGGAAGGTTCGATCTCATGACTTCGGAACTGTGCCGCACACGCGCTAACCACTGCCCCGCCATGCTGCCCGAAATGAAACATATTTAACAAAATAAATATTAGCACTCCTCGAACCTAGAAAAAGTCCAGTAGCTTTTCTTTCCTCTGTCTAAGGAGCTACACTCCTATTGCTGAGGTTTCTATTCGACCCGTATCGCTATATTCGAAAAATGTAATCAACATTTTTTCCTCCTCCTGGCCCTTTCAAAAAATGTTTAAGCCAATGCAGCCCGCAACTCAAAAAGTTTGCCCACCCCTGGTCTAAGATATCTGTTTTGTCCTTGGTTGAGCTGTAGGAAGTCCTCTGCCACTATATAAAATGCCTTTTAAAGGTTATCTATAGGACTTGTTCAGCTGGACGTCGTCAGTATAACTATGGAAATGAGGTGTAGCGAATATGGGTGGTAAATCAATTATTCTAACAAACAATTTATGGACCAATTGAATTTAAGAGCCGAGTTTATTCTTAAAACGCGTTTCTCCTTTTTGGAGCACCACATACGTTTTTAGATCATGATGTCAGGAAAACAGATTGAGCTGAGACCGGCCAGGGCCTTGGTCCAGCTCCTCCTGTCAGGACATTCCCTCCTACCTTGGCCAAATTCAGACTGCCCTTGCGAGGTGAGACGTGTACCAGCTCTGGCTTACGGTCTCGTGGGAGGGGCAGATCCCCTGTGGTGGAGTTGTTACGGCGACCTTTGATGCGCAAATGCAGCCATAGACACCCCCCTTTCCCAACCTCACAATCCAGCTGTATTAGTCAGATAACATACCGTAAATTCCGGACTACAGAGCGCACCTGATTATAAGCCGCACCCATCACATTTCGGGAGGAAAACTGATTTTGTACATACACAAGCCGCACCTGTATATTAGCCGCATGCGCCCACATTGAAAATATGCAACACAAAATTAACCCATACCCGAAACAGTCCAAAAATCATAGCCGGCAAAATGGACGGAAAATGTTATCGGTACTTAAAGGTCGATGCAGACCTACAGAGTCCGGGTGCCCGTTGAAAGTAATCCAAGGAAAAAAAAATATTTCCAAAGTTAAGGGTGGGAAAAATATATATCCACTATTGTCGGCCGCGTCCACAAACACGTCTAACCTTTATTCCACTTCCCGTCAGCCCGCGTTTGCCCCGCCCCTTCTTTCTCATTTGCTCGTGCAAAACATATCAGAATGAGTTTCTAAAATAAATACATTACAAAAATATCCAGTTGCAAATACATATTATACATGGTTACACATATTTACAAAGAAAGACGGTACATCGAGAGAGTTTTCACAGCTTTAATAATAATATAATAACTTTCATCCCAAACCGTGCCTGTGAAGGGTAGCAAAACGCTACTAGCAACACGCTCGCGACCCAGTAGACGGGTCTGTTAAAGAAAACATACCATGCATGTAGAAATCACGGTAAATCGTCTTCACCTTCCTCCTTATAACTGTCGTCATCTTCCTTCAATGTGGGAAAGAGACTATGTCGTATGGACGTCGTCCCACGCTCCCTCATTCAAAAACACGCTAGCAACATTCTCGCAAAGTGAAGTTTACGCGCAGTAGCTCTGTTTCCTTCTATATCGGTCTGCTCGATTGCATTTAGCTTGAAAGATGCGTCATGTGCCTTTCTTTTTGCAATTTGCATGATGAGGATATGTCTACGCTAATTTAATTTGTGCACAAGCTAAGAAGTTGCAGTCTTCCTCGGCGCATATATTCCAGCGGTACTAAATCTTACTTTTTGTACTCGAGCGCCGCTGGCGGCCGTTAGAAAAATGACATAAATTGGCCGCGATAAAATAGTCCGGAATTTACGGTATTTATGTAAGTTTCACATGTTTTGACAATGTTTGATCATTTTCTGACCAAACGCTAAATACTCTACAGTGGACTCATCTTGATTTTCCTATTTGGCCAGGTCTTGAGATCACCTGGGACGGCGATAGCTTTGTGGAGGTGGTGGCGGCCCCCCACCTGCGCGGGCGCCTCTGCGGCCTTTGCGGCAACTACAACGGGCACAAGCGTGACGACACCATGGGCGGCGACGGACACTTCAAGTTCGACTTGGACGAATTTGCAGAGTCGTGGCGCGCGCTAGAGGGCAACGAGCTGTGCGCCCAACCTCCGCCGCATCGCCGCCCGACTTCCTTCCTGTGTCCCGGCAGCGTCAAGGTCAAATTCCGCGCCCATCGCGAGTGCCAGAAGATCAAATCGTGGGAGTTCCAGAAGTGTCATCGCGTGGTCGACTTTACCGCTTTCTACAGGTGATCACATTTAAAATTAATGAAATTTCTATAGCGCTTTTCAAGTCAATGACTTCCCAAAGCGCTATACATTGGTCTTCACATTTCCCAATAGTGGCCGTGCAGCCATGTAAGGCGCTAACCTGCTTATTGGGGGTATTGGGGGTTCAGTGTCTTACCCAAGGACACTTCCACATGTAACACGGAGGAGCCGGGATTCGAACTGAGATCTCTTGATCCCAAGACGAGCGCTCTACCTCCTGAGCCTCCTGATTTTTGTATTCTATAAAACATATGAAATACAAAAATACCCAACATAATGTGTTGATATACAACAGAGTATTTAAATAGTCCTACGCAAAATACACACTGTAATAAAAATAGGGTAATATGCAAATGTGGGGGTGGGGTTAAATGTGGGCTTTCATTCCCCCGAGTGGAGTTAAAGAGCCTCATCGCATTAGGAAGAAATGATCTCCTTGTATGACAGTTCGTAAAAACTTAAATAGCTCCCTGCTATTTTTTTACAATAAATAAAAAGGTCAATCCAGCCAACATAACTAAAAACAAAAATTGCATAACAATTTCAACATAGCTCTCGAATTGAACAATGTGGGCACTCCTGTTTAGAGCCAGATTGATTAACTAATGTTATGGTAACAGCTAATCACTCAGCATTCTAATTTGGCTTATCACTAACACACATACAATGTGTTATGATAAGAGCTAATATATCAATCTGAACGTTCTTACCTGAAACAGGTTAGCTCCATTAATCACACACACGTTTTACTACCACAAACTTTTTAAAGTCTCAATATTATCAGCTGTCTTTATTCACAGGAATGTTGGGAGTTAGCAGAGCTTCTGCTGTTTACTCCGCTTGAACGTTATTCTTTCTGCTTCTGTGGCTCAGTCCCGGGTCGCTTATTCAATCAGAAGGCGTAGGGTGGGTAGTTTCCGAGACAGGAAGAGAAGAGAGGGAGAAAGAGGCTCAGCTGCATCTGAGGCTGAATAACCAGGGTTTAAATATATTGAATCGGCCTGTCAAATAGATGAAAATGCTGATACTGATCAATTTCTCAAATATCGTTGCCAATAATCGGTCAACCTCTAGTATGCGCACACTGTTCACTACAATTGCTTTTTGTTTCGGAGCTGCCTCACATGTTGTGTTAATAGGATTCGTCACCAGGAAAGTGTTGTGTTCCCTCTATGATGTCACAGCTTTAGAGGAAACAAGAAAGATGGGTGAAATGTGAGACCAAATTTCTTGAGTCTCCTGTGGCGTGGAATATTTTCGAACATATTTGCATAATTGTGGGGAGGAACCACGACACGTTCTGTGCTTAATGGATTGGGATTACCTTTGGTTGAATTTTTCGTTATTGATATTTTTTTCATGTTCACAGGTCGTGCGTAACGGACATGTGCGAGTGTCCTGTGCACAAAAACTGCTACTGCGAGTCCTTCCTCGCTTACAGTCGAGCGTGCGAGCGAGAGGGCGTCCCCGTCCTCTGGAGGCCGGACGCCGCCTGTGATGGTGAGCTAAAAGTTTATAGTTTTGCCTCTTGACATAAACAAACGATGTCACGGTGTTCATATGAGCTGTGAAAAGTGATGGGTCCCGGGGACTGGCATGCTGAAAAATCTATGGGTCCCAACAGAGATCTATGGCTCCCCAAAATTGAGTATGCTCCATGCCCTTACAAACTGTCGTATTTTCCCTTATACAAAAAAAAATATGTTTTTTTTAATTTATGTAGTTTAACATGTTGTATTGTAAATGTGTTTCCTTATATCACCTCATCTCATCTCATCAGCCGTACCGCTTATCCTCATTAGGGTCGCGGCCATCTCCGGGCAGTGGGCAGGGGACACCCTGAACTGGTTGCCAGGGCACACAGGGACAGACAACTCATTCGCTCATTCACACCTAGGGACAATTTGGACCGGCCAATTCACCTGAAATGCATGTTTTTGGAAGGTGGGAGGAAACCGGAGTGCCCGGAGGAAACCCACGCAAGCACGGGGAGAACATACAAACTCCGCACAGGAAGTCTGGAGCTGGATTTGAACCCACGACAGGTTCCCATGACACGAACTGTGCCGCACAAGCGCTAACCACTGCGCCGCCGTGCTGCCCTCCTTATATCATATATATTGTTAATGAACATTTTGTTGCGAGACACTGAGTTGCTCGACATGAATGAGGTTTATTATAAAAAAAATTCAAAAATGAAGTCCCTTGAACGTTCACTGTAGAAGGAAAAAAATACATGCAAATAGAATTAAGTAGAATAACATTACCTTGTTTCAAAACCGTTATTTAGGACCAGAAGTGGGTAGAGTAGTCAAGTAAAAGTACTCTTACATTGGAGTAATACATTTTCTTATTCAAATTATGAATTCATTTCCTGCATTCAATTATTTTTGGTAATATACTGATTAAAAGGGATCACCCCAAACCTGTCTTTTTTCATTTTCTCCTTTTATACTTCCTTTTTTTCTTAACTTATTTATACAACATCGTCATTCATAATATAATGCATCAAACCAAGTGAGCCGTTGGAGAGCCGGCTCTTTAATGAGTTGAGCCGAAAAAGCCGGTTCTCTAAAAAGAGACGGACTTTCACTACACAACTCGAACCGGAGATCGGCGCGCAGACGAAAACTCGAACCGCGAGACCAAAACAACAATGGCGGATCTGCCTGACGAAAAGTTTGGAGTGCGGTAAATCTTTGTTAAAAAATAAAAATGACAATTTGGTGTCCAAAAAGTTGCGTCCCGGGGACGCACGTTGATTTTGTCCCCAGCAAAAATAATGCGTCTAGGACTTCCAAACCAGAACACTGTGTTAAACTATTCTCTTCCCGGTGTTTTCTTCCAGCCACGCAATGCAAGCACGGCGCGGTGTACGACACGTGCGGGCCGGGCTGCACCAAAACCTGCGACAACTGGAACGAAATCGGGCCGTGCCGCAAACCCTGCGTGGCCGGCTGCCATTGTCCGGCCAACCTGGTTCTCTTCCAGGGGCGATGCATCAAACCCCTGGCCTGCCCGGGACGGTGACGAAGGCGCCGCCCCTGGGGTTCTCCGACCCCCCGCCCCCAAAAAGCATCTCGGACTCTGTGAGATGCGGCGAACGGACTCGGTCTCCCTTTCGGATGAACACTAGGAGACTAGGATTGGACAGGAGGACCTCATGGAACTTTTGGAGCAGCTCCAAAGCTTTTTTGTACTGGAAGCGAAACGGATTTATGATAAGCTTTTCTACAATGGTGTTGATATTGTTAATTTATATAGCGCAAAAGGCGACGCAGCTAAGAAACCTTTTTCAGTGAACCTCTGTCCAATCGCTAGGGCAGGGGTCTCCCGACCGGGTGCCCCCCTCAGGACATAGCTTACCAGTGCGGGGTCATTGTGATCTTCTAGTAAAATTATTTTTCTCATTGGTCGACTGTGTCTATTCAACCCTATTTTTAAATAATATGGTAATAACCAGGGTTGGGTAGGGTTACTTTAACTGGATTACCTTCAATGACTTTTGATGACTCCAATACCAAATATGCTCATAAAAGACAAAAGAAACTAAATAGGAATCAAATTACTCAATTTTGTGCAGGCTTGGGGAGTATCGGATTACATGGAATGGCAAAAAAATGTTGGCAAGCTGTTTGGATTGATTTTCATTTTGTTTCTGTCGCATTTGATGTTAGTTTTGCCGGAGATCAAAGCCAGGAGGGAAAGCTTACCACGTGTTGTGAGTCATCATTTTATTCATATTTAGTTTCTTTTGTCTTTTATTAGCATATTTGGAAATGGAGTCATCCAAAAGTACCGTATTTTCCGCACTATAAGGCGCACCTAAAAGCCTTTCTTTTTTCAAAAACTGACCATGCGCCTTATAATACAGTGCGCCTTATATATGGATCAATATTAAGTCGCAAAGTCTCGCAACTAAGGCAAGCAGCCCCCGACTAGATTTTCCCCCGAAGGCGAAGTCGTCCGCGGTGTATGCTGGGATTTATATACCGGCGTTTCATTTCCCAGCCAATGTGTCAATCGTCATTTGAATCAGTCACTATTGGCTAAAGTTATTTGGAGGTAAAGGGGGCGGATCCTTTTTATCATTTACAGGCTCGCATAGGCTAAAGGGGCAAAACAAAGCCTGCAATTGGCCGAAAAAGATGAATGTGAATAGCAAGTTTGGTTGTCTACGGCATAGAGGAAACATGTTTTACCATTCTGTATTTGTAAATATTTTACTCTCCTGGATTTACTACACTCACAGATATAAGAGGACCATGGTGGCACATTATTATTGAACGACTTCGGTGAGCTACTCCGGCTATATATTTTCCCAGTATCTTGTTTCAGAGTGATCTAGATGTTTCTGTGATGGCTCTTTTTTTAAATTAAACTCAATTCCAGGTGTTAATTGTCATATGCACAGTAAAGTTGCGAGCGAAAAAGAAAATAGAAACTAAGGATTGGTTGGCATTTCTTGAATCCCAAGACTTTAACCTTCCGAATGATATTTGAAACGATGCATTTGAGTGACATCGTACGGACACCGCATCTGCACGTGTCTACGACACGTATTTGCTTCTTTGCAAGCTTTGGGAATGTTAAGGGGGTAATCAGTTGGACTGAACTATCTAACTGTTTTGTCCAGGTTCCCATTGTAGCGCCTTATAATCCTGTGCGCCTTATCTATGGAAGATATAGGACCAAAAACCATTTTTTGGGGGTGCGCCCTAAAACCCGCTGCGCCCTATAGTGCGGAAAATACAGTAATCCAAAAGTAATCCAGTTAAAGTAACCCTACCCAACCCTGGTAATAACATAGTAACAACATAGTAATAACATGATAAGTTGTTTTAGACATGAAAAGAAATAAATTCCAGTTGATGGGATTCTATTCAAATATTGACAATTATCTTAAAGCGATGGATTAAGAGAAAAGAATCAGAATTGATTTATGTATTTAACAAATGCATTTTTTAACTTTTTATTGTTTTATTCTACAGGAACGACCACTAAATTCCAATCAATGGGTTTTATAAAGCCAATGAGCAAATGCAGTTTTGAGCTCGCTATCCGGCTACCTTTTTAGCTTTGTCGCTAGCTAGCTATCTTCCTACCTTTTTTAGCTATTTAGCAAGCTATCTAGCTAGCTTTCTACATTTTTTGCATGCTATTTAGCTAACATTTGACTTTTTCTGTTATCAAGCTACTGTTTGGCCTCCTTTTTAGATACCTATCTAGTTTTTACCTTTCTTTCTGGCTATTTATTGGCGTTTTACTCTTTTAGCTAGCTCCCCATTTGCATTGTACCTGTTTACCTTTCTAGCTATTTATCATGCTATCTTTTTAGCTTTGTAGCTAGCTAGCTATCTTCCTACCTTTTTAGCAATTTGGCAAGCTAGCTAGCTTCCTACCATTTTAGCTATATAGCAAGCTATCTAGCTAGCTTTTTATGTTTTTATTTTGCATGCAATCCTGCTAACATTTGACCTTTTCTGTTATCAATCTAGCTTTTGGCCACCCTTTTAGCTAGCTATATAGTTTTCCTTTCTACCTGGTTTTACTCTTTTAGCTAGCTACCTAGTTCCCTTCCTGTGTTGTACCTGTTTACCTTTCTAGCTACTTGTCACGCTACCTTTTTAGCTTTGTAGCTAGCTAGCTAGCTTCCTACCTTTTTAGCAAGCTATCTAGCTCGCTTTTTACTTTTTTTGCATGCTAACATTTGATTTTTTTTTCTGTTATCAAGCTACCTTTTGTCCTCCCCTTTTAGCTATCTATCGAGTTTCTACCTTTCTACCTGGCTTTACTCTTTTAACTAGCTACCTAGCTCCCTTTCTGTGTTGTACCTGTTTACCTTTCTATCTACTTATCACGCTACCTTTTTAGCTTTATAGCTAGCTAGCTAGTTTCCTACCTTTTTAGCTATTTAGCAAGCTATCTAGCTAGCTTTCTACATTGTTTTGCATGCTATCTAGCTAACTTTTCACTTTTTCTGTTAACATGCTACCTTCTGGCCCCCTTTTTAGCTAGCTATATAGTTTTTACCTTTCTTCTGGCTATTTATAGGTGTTTTACTCTTTTAGCTTGCCACCTAGCTACATTTTTTAGCTTTGTAGCTAGCTAGCTATCTTCCTATTTTTTTTGCTATTTAGCAAGCTATCTAGCTAGCTTTTTACATTTTTTTTTATTGTTGCATGCTATCTTGCTAACATTTGACATTTTCTGTTATCAACCTACCTTTTTCCCCCCCCCCTTTTTTTAGCTAGCTAGCTTTTAGCTTTCTACCTGGTTTTACTCTTTTTAGCTAGCTACCTAGCTCCCTTTTTGCGTCGTACCTGTTTACCTTTCAAGCTACTTAACACGCTACCTTTTTAGCGGTTTAGCAAGCCAAATGGGGTCCCCTTTGCACTAATTAGTAGCTAAACGTAGCTCTCGGCTTAAGGACGGTTGGAGACCCCTGCGCTAGGGAATAAATTCCCTTTCCACACTTTCTTTACATACTGAATGATTTTTTTTCATGCATCTGTAATTTGTCCCCTTAAAAATATTTTGAACATGTTTTAGCGTTTTATCAAGTAACTTCAAACAACGTCATCCCATCCTGGTGGTCTCAAATACCTGAGACCACGCCCAAAGAGGAATGATCTGGTCAAGCATCTTCGGTCCGCATAAAAAGAGGAGCTGATCGATAGGGCAGGGGTTCACTGTGAAAGGACGAAACAAAGAAAAAGCTATTTATGTTTATGTGTTGTGTGTACTTTAGTGTGCCTAAATGTGATCTGTGTGCTGTCGAGTACTGTAGCGTCTTTGTGGAAGGCACACATGGAAACAAAATACCTTCATTATTTAAGAACCACAATATAATCTTTTATCTAAAATACTGCCGGATCACTGTGTTTCCTTTATGACGGGGACGTAGAGCGCTCGACTCGAGAGTAGGAGGTCGCGGGTTCGATTCCCAGCTCCCCCGAGTTATATGTCGAAGTCTCCTTGGGCAAGACACTGAACCCCTAGAGCCCCTAATAAGCAGGTAGGAGACTAGCATGGATAAGAGTGTTATCGGTGTGTTTGAATGAGTAAGTGTGAAGTACATTGTAAAGCGCTTTGGGACTTGAAAAGAGCTATATAAATGCAGACCATTGGGGGGCCTTGGAAGCTAGGATCGGCGTGATTTGGGGTTTTCCACAAAAACAACACTGATAAAAAAAAAATTCTTGTTCTGATGGTGTTTTATATTTGTCCACTAGATGTCGCTGTCATGTGTTGTGCAACCAAGAAAGACGACAAACTACAGAGACTGAAAGTGAGCAAAAAGCACCCATTTTTTTCCATGTTTCACCTCGCTTTCTCAAAGACAAAAAAGGGAAAATATTTGTTTTTTTAAAAAAAAAGAAAAAAAAATAGAGAAGAAATAAGAAAGAGGCAAAGAAGAAAAACGGGAATAAAAAGAAATGTAGGAGGAAAGAAAAAAGTCATTCAAGAGAAAAAGATTAAAGATTTTTAGCTGTTTTTCCTTTTTTCTTATCCTTTTTCTGTTCCTTTTTTTGAGCTTCACTTTCTGTCTTTTCTAATTCCTTTCCTTTTATTATTTCTCTTTTCCAAAATATTAAGGTGTGTTTTGGTCACTTTGAGTCTCTATTTTGTCTTCTTCCATTGTGCTTTTAGCACTCGTTTTGGATGGCACGACAGATTACAGAATAATTAAGTGGAAAATTGTACACACTGTCCCTTTAACTTTTATATTAAGGTGGGGGCCTCAAACCATCATCCTTGAGGCCACAATTGGCCCCTGGGCTGTGAGTTTAAGACCCCTTATAGTTATGAACAGGAATTATGCGTAGTTCCTTTTATCCCACACCATGGTCTACTATAGGGGTTGGTAAACTATGGCTTGCGACCCATATATGACTCTATTCACGAGTACATCTGAGTCTGAGATAAAATAGAACTTGCACATAGATCTGTTTATTGGGTACACAGCATTCCTTTTAGCCTTCACCCAACGCCATCTGCACTCAAGGTAAATACAGTATCCTTATGGTTTGGAGTATTTTGTGACATTTTTACAAAAGAACTTTGTTAGCACCCTCTTTCAAAACCATTATTTAGAAACAGAAGTGGGTAGAGTAGCCATTAATGTTACTCAAGTAAAAGTACTCTTACATTGGAGTAATATGACTCAGTTAGAATTCAAAAAAACAATCATCCAAATAATTACTCAAGTAAAAGTACTTGCTGACACAACTACTTAAGTACTGAGTAACAGTATTAAAGTCTTATTTATTGATTTATTTTTCTAATCAGTCATTCAATTAGATCAACATATCATTAAACTCCATCCCAACAACAATCAATTACAATCCTGTGTAATTGTAAGTCGTTGTACTCGGATGATTTGGTTGAACCCCCTGTGAATTCACAAAAATCTATAGATGTGACTGTGAGATGTGACCAGCACATAGAGTTCAGTAAAAAAAGAAACGTTTCTAACCAAGCTCAACAGTGCCACCTGGTGGTTGTTTGGAAAACGAGGTATCTGACTAAGTAATGCACCTGGGTCGAGACAGAGTCTCGTACTTACGTAGAGGGGATTTAAGTAACGGGTTCAATGTAGCTTAATGTAGCGGAGTAAGAGTACAGATTCTTCTTCACAATTAGAAGTACAAAATGTCGTATAACTTACCGGTACTCAAGTAAACATAACGGAGTAAATGTAACTCGTTACTACCCACCTCTCTTTAGGACAATAATGAGCCTCAACACACTTAAGGGAGACCATTTTAAGTGCTATATTTATATGGGACACAGGCTCTGGCGTTATTCTTTAATAGTTTTGATTAAATCATTTAATATCTCAATAAAATAAAATGTGCTGAAGAATTAGCTTTTGTCTGGAGAGCTATTTGACGTTTTTGTTGAATTTTGTCTTAAGAATATGTTATAGCTCTCAAATAAAAATGTAAATATTTTTGCTGATGTAGGGCAGTTAGTGAAGGGTGCCACTGGAGGGCGCGCTTTCACTGTTTTGTTTTGATTTTGTTTTATGCTATTTATTAATGCTGTTAAGTGATAATGACACGTTTTGTTGTGTAAATTAATAACATAAATCACAAATACAGCATGTTGAAATCATATTTTCATAGAAAACAACAAAATAGGTCATCACCTTGTAAATCCGAGCGAAACAGTGACGTAAAAATGGCGTCAAGGGAAGACGAAATCAAAATAAGGGGTCTTGACTAGGACAAAATAAAGAATCTACCGTAGCTTTAATTGCGAAAGAAAAATAAAAAAAATAAACAGTGAAAGCGCGTTCCCTAGCGGCACTCTTCACCAACTGCCTTTTTAGGTCAATAAGGTTTCCGGCCCCTTTTCACCAACGACCTGTTTTACGTACTTTTTTCCCTTCTTTATAAGCTACAGTATATTTTTAGACACAAGGTGTCACTACAGCGCCACCAAATATTTCTAGATGTTTAGGATCGTTTTTTTCTCTCGAAACGCAGGGGTGTCCAACTCATTTTAACTCGGGGGCCACACGATAGAACAAACATTCTGTCGGGGGCTGGACTAGTAGATTAAAGAGAAAGAAAGAGAGGGATAAAGAAATAAGAGAAAGAGGGAGGGAAAAGAAAAGAAGAGAGAGGGCGGGACAAAGAAAGAGAGCGTGAGAAACAAAAGAGATAAAAAGATAAGTCGTGAGAGAGGGGGACAGAAAGGGAGAGGAAGAAAGAAATCCAAAGAGAAATAGAAATACAGAAGGAGAGAAAAGAAAGCGCAAAGGGTAGGAAGAGAGAAAAGTTAGAGCAAAAGAAGTTAAAAAAAACAGAGAGGGAGAGAGAGAGAGAAATAAATACAAGTACAGTGTCTTTGTTCGAGGCACCTGGCTTTGGAAACATCAAGTTGACATATTTCAACCTGCAGCTTGTTTTTCTCTTGCGCTTCTCTGAGTGTTGTCTCGCGGGCCGGATTCAATCCCCTAGCGGGCCTGATCTGGCCCGCGGGCCGCCCGTTTGACACATGGGCTCTAACGTCATTAACCGTGAAGATTTTGTTTTCAACAATAATGTTATTGACTATTTTTTGTGGTTAAATACCACTTTAAACTTGTCTCCCTCCAAAATCTACTTAAGATTATTGAGGCCTGTTTCAACCTTCATTTTTCCCCCTTTTGTAAATATGTCACAAAAAAACTGCAAACGAAACGTTTATGGATGTAAATTCCCTTCAGTGCAGTGAGTGAGAGTCAGAGAGAGAGAGAGAGAGAGAGAGAGAGACAGAGAGAGATCTCCTGACCCAATGAAATTGCTCTGTGTGCTTTTCTGGCGTTTTTAGGTGTTTACAGTTTGTTCTGTGGGTTTTTCCCACCGTGTCCTGACAGTGAACATTTCGAACTAGCTTCCATATAATGGATTCCTTCGCAACATACAGACAATATGGGGTCTGTAAGTGTGATAGCGTGACAGTAAACCAGAGCCCGCCCAAGGTATGAGCGAGCTAAGCGGCTGCTTAGGGCCCCGAAACCACTAGTGGGCCCCCCCAAGAATTTTTTGCTGCGAACAACTTTGTGTGTCCTCTCAAATGCTTCATCAGAAATACAACAAAAATCTATCCATTTATCTATCTACCTTGGTCATATCCCTCAAGAGGGGTGACCGACATCAAGACAAACACATACAATAACAAAGAAAATAAAAGGGAAAAAAAAATAGAAAAAAAACACACACAAAAATTTTTGGACCATGGCCAACCCAACTGCCCAAACACCCAAACAAGTTAGGCACCTTGGCACCTAAGTTGGTTATGCTTTCGTCCCTCCAGATGAAACGGGACACCAGAAAGCGGCCATGTCACTCGGGTCAGGGTGACACAACACACTGTTCAACAGCAAGGCACGACAGCTTTCGCTGGTTTACCCCTGCCGCATCATAGAACACGTCTAAACATCACACTATCCTTTCACAACACCTCTCCATTCATTCCTATCACCAACAATAGCTTTAGCTTCCATTATATTTAGACCTCTTTCCTGCAGTGCACTCATAACACCATCCATCCACGTCAATCGCGGCCTTCCTCTTGGTCTCCTTCCATTGACTTCTGCTCTGTAGATCCTCTTCAACATTCGCTCCTCATCCATCCTCTCCATGTGTCCAAAGCAACCGAGTACTCTCTTATCCACAGGCTTGCTTAGTTCCACTACTACTCCAGTACTGTCTCTCACAATTTCATGTCTCAATCTATCCAATCTTGTCACTCCTAACACATTCCTCAAACACTTTATCTCAAAAACATTCCATTTCCTTCTTAAATCTGCGTCCAGGCTCCAAGTCTCTGCACCATACAACACAGTCGGCACAATCACACTCTCATACAGTCCCCTCTTAACATCCATACTAATCCTTTTGTTGTTCATCACTCTTCTCAGAGCACCCAAAACCTTGCTTCCTCACACTCCATTCCACCAACAGCAGCCACATCACAACCCAAGTACCTAAAGCTTTCAACTTCTTCCAGCACCTGTCCATGCAACCTGATTTCTAACGTCATGTCCACTCCATCACGTGAAGACTACGTCACCTTACTCTTCCCAACATTGACACATAACGTACGCCTATCACATACTCTTCCAAACTCCGTTCCCAACCTTCTCAATGGTTCCTCAGAATCAGCCACAAGCACTGTGTCTGATGGAACTAAAAAAGTATAACACGTCAAATGCAGGCCCCGACTCTAAATAGTTGCCTACCCCTGGAGTAGAACACGGAATGAGTTCTACTTGGTATAGAAATGATCACACACTAATTCTTAACGACGAACATGGGGCCCGTTCGATTTCCAGGCAAAGATGGTCACATTCCTGCAGAGATTTCATCATTATGTTTATTTAAACAACAATGAAGAAACATTGCTTTGACACAATGAAAAGACTCAAAATATAGCCAGTAGTAGCTAAACCCCTAGTCACAAAGGTGAGTACACCCTTAAGTAAAAGTTCCTGAAGTTCAATATTTTGTGTGTCCACCTTGATTTTGCAGAACCGCTTCAATCCTCCTGGCCATGGTTTTCACAAGAGCCTCGCTGAAAGCTCTTCCACTCCTACATGGCAACATGACTGAGCTGGGGGATATTCAAGATCTTGTGCTTCTCCACCTTCCGCTTGAGGATGCCCCAAAGATGTTCTATTGGGTTTAGTCCATCCCCTTTACTCTAAGACCCTTTAGAATAGCCTTAGTCGTCTTAGAGAGTTATTTGGGGGCATTATCGTGCTGGAACCTTGCCCTGGGACCCAGTTTCTTGAGGGAGGGGATCATTCCTTACTCCGGTATTTCACAGTGGACACTTGAGTTTGTGTTTCCCTTAAGGAAATGCAACTCCCCGATTCCAGTTGCACCTATGCAGCCCCAAACCATGACATTTCCAACACCATACTTGGCTTGAGGCATGACATAAATCTCTTTGTACTCTTCACCTTGTTACACATGCTTCACACCATTTGAGCCAAATCCATTCATCTTTGTGTCATCAAACCACAGGATATATTTTCCAGTAAGCTGTAGAGCACACAAGACCAGCAAATAAATGACTTCCACCTTCTTTTGGGTGGTTCTCTTGTGGTTAGCATCGCTCCATTGGACAAAATCCTGAATCAATTTTGATTACGTACTTATTTCCATTGAGATTTATAGTCAAGGTTCAATGACACAAATTTGAAAAATTAAATAAAAATAATCAAAGCTAGCAAGCCGTTGAATGTTTTGAATTGGAATTTATTTTTTGTCAATTGTTGGTGTAATCAAATCATTAATATATTCATCTGGGCGGCAGTGGCTCAGGAGGTAGAGCGCTCGTCTTGGGATCAAGGGATCTTAGTTCGAATCCCGGCTCCTCCGTGTTACATGTCAAAGTGTCCTTGGGTAAGACACTGAACCCCTCATGCCCCCAATGAGCAGGTTAGCGCCTTACATGGCTGCACGGCCGCTATTGGGAAATGTGAAGCACACTGTAAAGCGCTTTGGGAAGTCTTGACTTGAAAAGCGCTATAGAAATGAAGATCATTTCATTTCATTTCATTAAAATAGATTTTGGGGACTTTTCTGTGCATTTGATCCTTTCTTTAATCACTACGAGGAGCGCTGTCCAATTATAATATTTCAAAAAAATAGTTCAAACTTTTATGTTATTTTGACTTAGTTTTTGAGTGGATTTTTAATCGTTTATTTCAATTCTAAGACCTTATTTTTTAGTAAAATGTATTTTTCAAGAAAAGGTGTGGTTGACATTTTGCACGATTGAAACTTCTTTTGGATAGTTACCGCTTCATTTAAGATCTGAGGTTCCCTTTTCAAAATATATAATTCACAAGGCGGATAGAACAAAGCTATTAGAAGTATTGAAAATAAATCACCCTCTGATAAAATCTTCCATTTATAAAGTATCTCTCTTGTACAAAAAAATTAAATATGTCACATATCTGAAAATCTTCCTGCTTTTTTGGGCAACCCATAGAAAAATGTACAGTCGAGCCGGCGTTGGGTGAAGGGGGTGTATTTGTCCCTCGGTTTCCGTCCGAGTTCAATCGTCGTCGCTGTCGCTTCCCGATTCGCTGAGCTGAAGATCGCTTCCTGTTTCCGTCGGCACAAAATGGATCAGGGGGGTTAACGCTTGACTCATGCATACTTGTTGAACAGTGGTCCCCAAGCTACAGCCAGCTTCCGCATTTAGTCCAAACTCCCGAACAATACCAGAGAGCATTTTTGACCAGGATTTTCTTCTAACTGAAAAAAAGAAACTTGAAAGTCTAGGGGCGTGTCTATGATTACTAGGGATTGACTAATATGGGTTTTTCAGTGCTGATAGCGATGATTAGTATGAAGGAGGCCGATAACCCATGTCTATTTTTGCACCAAATGCATATTGCACAAACCCTACGATACCAAACTGTATGTAACATCCTATATGCCGACATTTCTTGGGTTAATTTTGTGTAAATTATAACCATAACCTTTCCTACTTGTTTTATAACCTTATCTTCTTTGTTCCTTTATCTTCTTGGGTTTTTTACCTCACTGTGAATGTGTGAAACTGGAGTGTCATGCCCAATTTCATTGTCACAATATGTTAACCCATTTTGCAACAATGACAATAAAGGTATATTTTTTTCTATTCTATTCTATATTCATTTGCTGTAAAAGCTTAAAGATTGGTATAAGAATTAGTCTCATCTCATCTCATTAGCTGCACCGCTTATCCTCAGTAGGGTCGCAGGGGTGCTGGAGCCCATCCCAGCAATCATTGGGCAGAAGGCAGGGGACACCCTGAACTGGTTGCCAGCCAATCACAGGGCTCACATGGATAGACAACTCGCTCGCTCATTCACACCTAGGGACAATTTGGACCGGCCAATCCACCTGAAATACATGTCTTTGGAATGTGGGAGGAAACCGGAGTGCCCGGAGGAAACCAACTCAAGCACGGGGAGAACATACAAACTCCGCACAGGAAGTCCGGTAGCTGAATTTGAACCTACACAGGAGGTTCCCAAGACCTTAGAACTGTGCGGCACACGCGCTAACCACTGTGCCGCCGTGCTGCCCGTAAGAATGAGTAATAATGCCAAAAGAAACAAAGAATATTTGCTATAAATTTGAATAAAACTTAAACAGCTCTCTGAAACCTTTTACATTAAGTAAACCAGGATTTCAACATGACTAATTGTCCACTTAAACCAAAAACTATGCATGAAATAAAATTGGGCTTAGCAACAACTTGTATTAAGGTAAACCTAAAATAGCTCCCAGATTTTATTTTTACAATAATTAAATATATAAGAATATAAATAAAACCAGCATGACTTAAAACAAAAAGTGCATTGAAATTTCGACAAAGCTGTAAAGTGTGGGCACTCCTGTTTTAAAGCTAGATTGACAAACTGATGTTATGGTAACAGCTAATCACTTTCACTTGATCGTGCCTTTTATGCTCTCTTCCCTCTCAACTACAAACACACACGCTTGATTGATGAACTTATGTTATGATAATAGCTAATATATCTGTTTATTCGGTGGGGTGGGTAGCATCCGAAGGGAGATGAGTAGGAGCAACGGAGGGAGAGTCTTGGCTGCACTTGAGACTTAATAATCGAACCGTCAACTGAATAAAATTTTGGTAAAGTTTGGGGACCTCTACTGTGGAATATGAAGCCATCCGACTACTCACTGAGCGTGTTGATGAGCTGGTGGTTGGTGGGCGGCGGCCGTTCTGTGGCCCCGTTGGCGAGGGTGAGGCGGCCGGGGGGCGGAGAAGGGCCCGGGGCAGAAAGGCGGCCGGCATCGCGCTCGCCACTTTCGTCATCATCGCTGCTGTCGCCGGCACTCGGGGAGGCGCTGGCCGAGCTGCTGCCGCTGCTGCTCATTTGCTCGATCACGTCCACTTCGGCGCGCAACTCTGAAAGCAAAATGGGAGCAATTTTAGATCAAAATGTCCACAACAATTTGAGTCCTCCTCATTTTTTGGTTGTTTGTTATTGCAACATCTGTTGTAGCCTGGTCACCCTGGAAGGGTGATGACCTCATGCGTGGTCCCTTCTCAAGGTTTCTTCATTTTCCTCATGTTGAGGTTTTTGAGTTTTCCCTTGCCCTCATGTTGGTTTCAGATCAGGGGGGTGGTGTCACAATAGTCTGTGGTTTACAATAATCTGTGGTCTGTGCAGCCCTTTG
Organism: Urocampus carinirostris; assembly: GCF_059441175.1. Taxonomy (NCBI): domain Eukaryota; kingdom Metazoa; phylum Chordata; class Actinopteri; order Syngnathiformes; family Syngnathidae; genus Urocampus; species Urocampus carinirostris. The sequence goes on along the minus strand of NC_142350.1, from coordinate 66,908,006 downwards.
AGGCTTCTTGTGATTAAGGACTTTACAAATAAACATGACTTGTTTTAAGGGAATTAGATGCAATTTGATTTAAAGGGACAGTGTGTAATACTTGGTACCATCTAGTGGTAAAAACAAGTAATTCATCAAAATATATTTATATTGATTACACTAACTATAAACCATTAACATTGCATTATTTAAAACTACGTAGAGGAAAAAAAGAAAAAGCAAGAAGGAAAGAAAGAATAAAAGAGAAAAGTAAAAAGGGGAATAGACAAAGTGAAATGAAAAAGAAATGAAGGAAACACTAAAGAAAATTTATGAGAAAAGGGAAAAGAAAGATGAACGAAAAATTAAAGGAAAAGAATAAAAGTAAGAGCTAAAAAAGAAGAAAAAAAAGGTTTGGGATTTTAGGGGTACCCTTATCATCAAGAAGGCCGACAATGATGTCAGCTCCCTTAAGGTGAGCTTCATGTTAAAAAAATTGCAATTGAATTTGCTATGTCTATTAAAGTATGCACCATTATATTATAGTTCATCTATTTTTACTTATGATTTGAATCCACTTTGTCTTTTTCTACCATGAATAAGTTTGTTTTACCACTTTAAGGTGCTAAATATTACACACTGCCCCATTAAAATAGTTTAAAAAAATAGATCAAACTTATGACCTATATTTTTTTTGTGTTGACAATATCTGTGTATTATTTGGTATTTCAACATTTGTTGCAGCCCGGTCATCCGGTAAGGGGGGGATCACCTCGTGTTCTCAAGGTTACTTCATTTTCCTCATGTTGACTTTTTTGAGTTTTTCCTTGCCCTCATGTAGCTTTTAGATCAGGGGATGGTGTAATAATAGTCTTTAGTCTGGAATAGTCTGTGGTCTGTTCAGCTCTTTGAGACTCTTTGTGATTTAGGGCTATACAAACAAACATGACTTGGCTTGAATTGAGGTTTTTGAGTTTTTCTTTGCCCTCATGTAGGTTTTAGATCAGGGGATGGTGCCATTATAGTCTGTAGTTGCAATAGTCTGTGCAGCCCTTTGAGACTGTTTGTAATTAAGGGCAATGACTTCCCAAAGCGCTTTACAGTGTGCTTCACATTTCCCAATAGCGGCCTTGTATTGCAGCCATGTAAGACGCTAACCTGCTTATTGGGGGTATTAGGGATTCAGTGTCTTACCCCAGGACACTTCGACATGTAACACGGACAAGCCGGGATTCGAACTGGGATCCCTTGATCCCAAGACGAGCGCTCTACCTCCTGAGCTACTGCCGCCCCATAAATAAACATGACTTGACTTTTCAATGTTTAGACCTTATTTTTAGTAAAGTATAAATCATATTTTTCAAATAAAAAGTGTGGTTGAAATTTCACACAATTGAAACCTAACCCATACCTTTTTTGATATCGTCCAGCTGTGGCTCTGGTGATGGGTTGTCCTTCGAAGGCGACGGTGAAGTCTTTGCGGCGACCCCCGGCTTAGTGGGGGCCCGGAACTGAGGCGGCCCTTGTGTGGTCCGCACCGCTTGCTGCTCGATGCGAGCTTGGATCTTACTGCTGCCCTCAGCCCTGAGCAATCAGGTCCCAGTTTTCGGGACCCTCAATGGAACAGGCGAAACTGACGTTGTGGGGCCCACTCACCTGGTCTTCTTCACCTGGATGTTGCTGTTGAGTTTCTCCAGGACGAAGGCGCCCGTATCGTGGTTGATGATGAGCACGCAGTCCTTCTGGTACTGACGCTTGTTGCCTTTAAAAACCGTCATGGGCGGTGTGGAGCCCTGCCGGTGATAAAAGTAAAACTCGCGACACTTTCCCAGCTTCTGCAAAGTCTGTACGATGAGTTTTACCGGGATGTGAGGCAGTTTGATGGTGACTTCATCTCCTTTGCCAACATGCAGCTCCCCTTCGCAGCTGGTGTCGATAGACGCCGGTTTGAAATCATCTAAAACGGAAGCCATTTTTATTACATTTTTAAAATATATTTTTCACTGGTTTACCCCTGCGGCATCATACGGGTGCCAGCCCATCCTTAAGAAGGCGTCCACAATCCCTTCACAACACCTCTCCACTCCTTCCTATCACCAACAAAAGCTCTAGCTTCCATTATATTTAGACCTCTTTTGACGAAAGCATGACCAACTTAGGTGCCGAGGTGCCTAACTTATTTGGGTGTTTGGGCAATTGGGTTGGCCATGCTCCAAAAATGTTTGTGTGTGTTTTTTGCTATTTTTTTTTCCCTTTTATTTTCTTTGCTATTGTATGTGTTTGTCTTGCTGTCAGTCACCCCTCTTGAGGGATATGACCAAGGTGGATAGATAGATAAAATATATTTTTACATGCATACTTTTTCTTTTTACAGAGTAGAGGAAGTAATTTAATCTGTGCTGTATATTGAGCATATAGCATATTCGACAATAAAGTTGTATATTCAGTTTTGATGACTTAGTCATGAACACAATCTTGCGAATGGATGGGTGACATGTTTTTATTTGTATTGTCTTAAGAGTGGGGCTCTCAAACTTGATTTACTCAGGGGGGCGCTGGAGCTAGGGTATAAGTGAGGCCTGGAGTGCAACAGAAAATGAGTGCTAAAAAAGCACAAGGAAGATTACAAACTACTAACAAACCATATCTATGTTCTTCTCGTTTTTGCCCAGTCTTTAACAAGGTTTTTGTTCTTTCAGAAACTCGTAGCAGCAAAATGGCGGACAATCATGTCGGCTACCTCTAGGTGAGGCCCATGTTATGACAAATAAATACAAAATTTCTGAACCAAAGTGTCTTTTGAAGACAGAATGTTTGCATCATTGTTCAGGTACTGTTGATGGTACAGTGGAACCTCGGTTTTCGAACGCCTCTCAGTTCGAACAAATCGGTTCTCGACCAAAAATTTCGAATTCTTGCTTTGCTTTTCGTTCAAAAAATCGGAGTTCGAACGCCGGTACGCTAGGGGCGATGCTTAACGGCGTACGGGTGTAGATTGCCCCCAACCCTCGTGAAGAACTGTTGTCACGTGACCGCGCACTTCTTTTTGCGTTCGTTTATAATAGAATAGAAGAATAGAATAGAATATGCCTTTATTGTCATTGTTACAACATGGGATATTCAGATTCAGATCTACTTTATTGTCATTCTAGTACGCGTGTATACAGTACGAAATGTCGATACACGTGTATACAGAACGAAATGTCGATACAGTGAGGAAGTCGCCGGCGACGATAAAAGCTGCTGTTTATTGATTGCAGCACGCAGGAGATTTAGCGCTATGCTAACGTTAGCATAATATTGGTGAACAGTGTTTTAACCACTAATTATGCCTCGGAAGAAAGTCGGTGCAAGCAGCAAAGTTGCTACAGGTGAAAAAAGAAGAGTAGTGCGTACAACTATTGCATTTAAGAAAGAAATAATAGCAAAATATGAAGAAGATGTGCGAGTTTCCCTTCTTTCGAGGGAATAGAGCATGGCTTCTGCAGACCACCACAAAGGTAAGGAATTTTATTCATAAATCTTTTCTTTATCCTTTAACCGCTCACCACTTGTTGTGGAGACCCCGGTGCTAAATGACGTGTAAACGACCTGAATTTATTTTTACACGTTCATGTTAGCGTAATCTTTCGTACGGAAGATTACGCTAACGCGAACGTACGATTAGCCTGGGTAAGCTTCATGTTTACGTTCATGGTAAGCCTTCAAGGATTTGGAACGGATTAAAATGATTTTACATTACTTTTAATGGCAAAAACGATTTTCGGTGATCGACCAAATCGGTTTTCGAACAGGGTTCTGGAACGGATTATGGTCGAGAACCGAGGTTCCACTGTACTTTCAATCAATATTATTGCTTTACTTATGTTTTCCCCCTACCACTAGGAGGCGATAGCAATACAAACTGTCCCTTTAAACTTTCATATTAACGAAGGTGCCTCAAAGTATCATCCCAATTCTGTGCTTTATAAAATGGAAACATATTATGAACTTTCACCACTTTTTTCTGTCATTTTTTTTGTATTTGTAATTTTGTCCAAAGAAAATGAGATCATTTATAATTGCTTATTGTACATTATACAGTAAAACATTGTATATTTCGTGTGTTGTCCGTTGACTCACATCTGATCGTATGAAAAGAAGACTTGGGCCTTTTTTCGAAGCTTTCGCCGAGCTTCAAAACATGTTCTTCATTGTCCAGCAAGGGGTTCGAACTCCCGTTCATCTTTCTCCTTTCTGCTCGTCAAGGGCACAGGACGTTCAAACAGTTAAAATAGATTTTCTAAAAAAACAACAAAAAAAGAAAGTTAAATAAGCGTAACGATTTTAACATTAAGTCAGCTACATCAACGTTAGCCAAAAGGCTAACAGCTAGCAAAACATCCCTTACGTCACTAATGACGTCATATCCGCCTTGCTGTCAACATATTTTTAATTTTATATGTAATCGTATTGATAAGGGAAAAAACGTATTTAGAATTTGTTTTTGTTTGAAAAAAATTATATTTTATTTCACTGGTACGCCATAGTGTCTACATTTTGGAACCTCGATGTTGCAATTGTTCTATGTTTTTTTTTTTTGGAACAATTTTATTAACACTATTAACAGCAAATAAACAATGTGAGGTTTGAACAATTTTTTTGACACTTTTAACAGCAATTAAACTTATTCACAATTTCGTTATATCTAACAATATGACGTTTGAACAATTTTTTCGACATTTTTAACAACAATAAACACATTCACAGTTTCATTATATCATATCCCAACAATATGAGTTTTTATCGACACTTTTAACAGCAATTAAATACATTCACAATTCCATTTTATCATATTCTAACAATATGAGGTTTGAACAATTTTTATCGACACTATTGAACAATTTGCCTGCTGAAATATTTCAAGATTTAAAATATGTGCTAGCATACAAAAAAATCCCGAAAACGTACCTCAGATTTTAAGGAAGAACTGTCTTTTCTTCAAGTATTAAGTTCTTAGAATTACAATCTTATACAATAGATCGACTCTAACATATCTATTCAATTCATTAACGATCTGCACATGGAAAACATCTGATTTTGAAGCGAATTTGCGTTTTAAAAAAAGTCAAGAATGTTCAGTATTTGTTGTTGTTGAGGAGCCTGATGACGTCAGATATGACATCAGACGCTCCTTTATTGCAAAAGATATACATTGTTAGATATAAGGTGAAAAGGGATAACGCATGTTCAATGAAAATATAAACCCATTTTTCACAATTGTGTAAAATGTTTTTTTTTAATTGTTAAATATTTAAATATAATGTTAAAAATGTCGAAAAAATTGTTCAAACGTCATATTGTTAGTAATAACGAAATTGTGAATATGCTTAATTGCTGTTCAAAGTGTCGAGAAAAAATGTTCAAACCTCACATTGTTTTTTTGCTGTTAATAGTGTCAATAAAATTGTTCAAACCAAAAAAATAATAATAATAATTCCCAATATGCAAGTGATACGTAATAGCCTCAAGTATCTCCCCCTGTGTTGAGTTATACATGTCATAATTATTATTTATCTTTTTACTTTATTTTATTTATTTGGGTTTTTCTTTCCTTTCTATTTCTGCATCACTTTGTTTTCCCGAGAAAATTGTTAACTCTGTATTGTTGTCTGACTGTTTTATGCCAATTTGTTTATGATGATGCAATGGTCGATTTATAACAAAACAGAAAAACGTTTAATCAAAGTACAAACATTTACGACGAAGATGAAAAGAAAGTTAGAAAAATGTCAAGAAAAGTTTATGCTGCAACATGTTCGGGTTTACACAATTGTAATCATGGCTCCGTAGATGTATATTTTATTGAAAGTGTGTAATATTTTGTTAGGAACGCATTAACCGTATAATTCAAATCGAAGTTTCTTTACGGGCTTTCTCTGTGGCGCACCCTGGATCGTTAAACTACATGCAATATTATAGTAAATTAGAATATAGTCTTTACAAAATCATAGAAGAATATGTTCATAAAAATAATCAAAACTAAAAATGTGATTGAGCAAGGTATTTTGTGGCCTGTTTCCCTATGTTGTGTTAAACCAGAAGTAGTTCCTGTACGGATCACTTGTACTGATGCACAACATGTAGCATGATGGCCAAAACGTCACATTTTTAAATCCCTTCACTTGAATATTATTATAACCTCGTGGAGCAGTTTCGTAGTAAATAAACATGTTCTGCGTGTTATATAGAATGACATTAACTGAAAGCTCTCATTAAAAATGGCAGCGAATAATGAAAGGATTTTAAAAGAGAGCGTAACTCATAGTGATAAACAAGACGTCTTAATCCGGGAGGAAAATACTGGAGGGGAGCAGAATCTGGTTTCTGCCTTCAAGCAGATGAAACTTGAGAAGGAAGCACAGAAGAACTGGGACTTGTTCTACAAAAGAAACACAACAAACTTCTTCAAGGACAGACACTGGACGAGCAGAGAGTTCGACGAGCTAAAAACGTGCAGAGAGGCGAGTTAAAAAAACGTGTGCTGTGGAATGCTCTACCCCCTGAGATTCGATCTGCAACCTCAGTGGAAATGTTTAAATCTAAGCTTAAAAAGCACTTCTATTCTATAGCATGTAAATAACCTACATTTTATGTTGATAATAGCTGTGTATAATTTGTTATTGCAACATCCATTGCAGCCTGGTCATCCTGGGAGGGGGATTACCTCAAGGTTTCTTCATTTGCCTCATGTTGAGGTTTTTGAGTTTTTCTTTGCCCTCATGTAGGACCACCAGGTTCTGCAACAGTTTTGTCCCCCTGGCCATTAGACTGTTAAATGGTCAATCACACACATAGTAAGCCTACACAGCTGCTAATCTGTACATCTGTTTGTTTTGTTTTTTTGCACTACTGGCAGTTCTCTTATACCTAGCCACTCTTTTGCACATCTGTTTTCCTCTGCACTATCGTACTCCAGTGTTATTGTTATTGTATAGTGACTTGTTTACCTGACTGCCCATTTTGCACATCTGGTTAGCTGCTCCTCTTGCACTCATTGCACTGTTGTATAATACTATACATAGCTATAATTATTCAGTACATTATTAGTACTTCAATATTCCAACTCAATACAACATTTTATTTATATCTGTACATTCAAGGAAACTGTGCGGGTCAGATGTATCAACATTTCGTTCTGTATACACGTGTACAAGAATGACAATAAAGTATAGCTGTATCTGAATCTGAATGTAGGTTTTAGATCAGGGGATGGTGTCATAATAGTCTGTAATTTGCAATGGTCTGTGCAGCCCTTTGAGACTTTGCGATTAAGGGCTATTGCAAATAAACATGACCTGACTTGACTTTTAAATTGCATTAGTAGGTTGGGTCGGGTTGCAAGTGGAATCTTCTGGGCTTAAAAGTGGAGGTTTTTAGGTAGATGGGATGACTGTCAGTGTGTATTCAATCATTCTTTAAATGTGTGTCTAATTAAATGTTTGATTTTGGTAAGAGCAGGGTGAAGCCAACAGGGTTCGTACGGGTGCTTGAAATGGTTAAAATGCTTGAATTTTAATGTGGTGTTTTTCAAGGATTGAAAAAAAAGGGGTGGAGTGCTTCTAAATGCTTGAAATTGGCTGCCGTGGTTCTCAACGAGTCTGCTTGAAAATGACAATGACACTGCTCTCTAGTGGCTTGGTTTTGCCATTTCATTTCTTCCCTTCATGTGATTAACAGCAGCTGGCATTATTTTGTATGGTATTTTAACATGAAACGTCAACGCCTCCTACGAGTGATGCCTAAGATGTCAGTTGCATGCTACATCCAAACAGGACACCAAGATTATATTAATAAATGCAAGGATTACGTATCAATGATAGATATTTATTATGTGCCATGCAAAAATGTAAGGTTTCTGAGTGGTTATTTTTAATGGGAAGAACTTCTGCAACTGAAAATGTCAGCTACATATTACAGTCATTTTTACCAAACACCTATATGGGGAGAGATTTTTCTCAAATATATTTATACACGTATTGTTCAGATCCACAAATATATTCGCTATTTACTTAATATCTAAAATTCATGTCTTGATAAATGGACACGCAAGATCAAAATTGCCTATGTGAATAACAGCTATACGTATGCCTCTGCAAAGTCCTTAAAAAGTGCTTGAAAATAACCATTAAACAGGTGTACGATCCCTGAGCCAATTTTGCCATTTCTTTAAGTATTTACAGTGCATAAAGTTGAGCTCCACCTCAAAGACCAACATTTTTATAAAATAATATGAAAGTAATTGTTTTTTATTACCATTGAACATCGAAGTGAACGTTGTCAAAATAAAGAAATATATGTTTTAAATATGGGCAGCATGGCGGCGCAGTGGTTAGTGTGTGTGCGTCACAGTTCTGAGGTCATGAGATCGAACCTCCTGTGTGGAGTTTGTATGTTCTCCCCGTGCTTGCGTGGGTTTCCTCCGGGCACTCCGGTTTCCTCCCACATTCCAAAGACATGCGTGTCAGGTTTATTGGCTGGTCCGAATTGTCCCTAGGTGTGAATGAGCGAGCAAATTGTCTGTCCCTGTGTGCCCTACGACTGACTGGCAACCAGTCCGGGGTGTCCCCTGCCCACTGCCCGAGGATAGCTGGGATGGGCTCCAGCACCCCCGCGACCCTACTGAGGAAAAGCGGTGCAGATAATGGATGGATGTTTTAAATATCTAATTATGTTTGTTTTTCAGTCTGAGTCACAGAGATTTGTCCTACTGGAGGCTGGATGTGGTGTCGGAAATTGCATCTTCCCGCTTCTTCAGGAGGAGTGCAACATCTTTGTCTACGCCTGTGACTTTTCGCCCAGAGCTGTAGACTTTGTCAAAGTGAGTCAATGCCAATTGCTTTCACCAGATAAAACGAGTGTCTTTTCTAGTCATATCAAAGGAGCGAGATTGAAATTATTTGGTTTATGATAACAGAAACCCAGAATATGTCTGAGTTTTTCTACCAAAGGACAACCTAAGAGCATAGTAGTTCAATATGTGTTTTTGCCTCAATAGAAAAACCCTTTGTGCCATCCCGAGCGCTGCTCCGTCTTCCAGTGCGACCTCACGCACGATGATCTGAGGGACAATGTTCCTGAGGGAAGTGTGGATGCAGTCACGCTCATCTTTGTGTTGTCCGCCATCCATCCTGACAAAATGGCATTGGCTGTGAACAACATCCACAAGGTACAAGGGCAAAAAGTCAAGTGACTTGTATAGTGGAAGCAGGTTCAGGTGGAGATTGATATATTTGCTCTCATCATGACATTAGATTGTCCACACTTTTCAATTCACCAGCTCTGTTGAAATTTCCATTGCTTTTTGCACTTTATTTTTCAGTTGAATTCAAACCATGTAGGTTGTATTGATGTTTTTATTTATTAATGAGGAAAAAGGGGAGCTATTTAAGTATTTATGTACCTTTTATACATGTTGCCGCTGAGCCCAATTTCATTTCCTGGTTTAAGTGAAATATTAGTTATGTTATGTGTTTAAATTGTATTTAATTTACTGAAAAAAAAATCAGAGAGCTGTTAAAGTAGATAGATAGATAGATAGATACTTTATTCATCCCCGTAGGGAAATTCACACTTCCAGCAGTCTACCCCGTTGTTTATTAACAGATTAAAATGATGCCCTAGGGGTGCTTGTAGCGGAGTGGATGACGTCACGCCAGTCCAAAAGTTCGACATCCCTGCGGCAGATGGAAATCTTTTCTTTGTGTCCAGGGATACACCACCTCGTGTTAGCAAGTCCGCCTCCTCTCCGATTCCCTCAGGCTTTTGTGTCTCTGTATAGTGGCGCTGAAGCCGCATAGTTCCGGGTGGCTACACGTTAGCGTCCGAAATGCTAAACGTGAGCCACGTTTCCGCAAAACACAGCAACTGCGCTCCCTGTGCGCTTCGATGTTTTCCACCAGCACTCGTTGATCTTATTTGGTAGTGATTTCGCATTTACCATGATTACGGACGGTACCGAAGACTTATAACGCCGCTAGCCGCTTAGCTAGCTCCGGCTCTTCTTCCACGATAGGCCCCTTCATCACGCCGGCACGACAATTCTTCAGGGCAAGGAGTTGATTCCTTGAATAAACGCATTTTTGTGCGCTAAAACCCATGTCCATAGGACAGATGTAATCCATGGTGTAGTTGTCAAAACGGGAAGATAGAAGCAGACAATAAAACAAAAAATCACAAAAAGTGGGAGATAACAGGGGAGCTGCTGGAAAGGCAGCCGCTCGATATATATAGAAAAAATATTTCTAGGAATGTGAAAATAGTAAGGACCATTGCAGGAGTTGACTCTCCCTAATGATTCAAGTGTCACTTCAATGTTTTCCCTGAAGGTGCTGAAAGCTGATGGCGCTGTTCTATTTCGAGACTATGGCGTTGATGATCACGCTATGCGAAGATTCAAAGCCAGCAGCAAGCTGGCAGACAAGTTCTATGTCCGACAAGATGGAACCAGATCCTACTTTTTCTCCAAAGGTGCCCGCTTCGCATATACTGTACCGTTTCCTTAAAGTTAATAGCTGACAGAAGCACAAACACATCCTCTTAGGTCGCCTTATGTAACGGTTATATAGAGCATTGCTTCTCAATTATTGTGTCAAACTTCCTCATCTTAGTTTTTGGGAGTTTTTCTGTCTCTTGACGCCGTCTCTTTTTGCCTGTCTCCTCATCTGTGTTAAATATTTTTCACTGGGTCCTTTGAGGGTGTATTCCACTTTGTGTCTACACTATACAGTACGCAGAGGCGTAATGTACACAAAACACTGCCAATGAAAGCGCGACTGCTTCCCTAGTGTAGTGGAGTTGCAGTTGCAATTCTCTCTGGGAAAGTAAAAAAGAAAAAAGTTCCCAATATTTATTTTAGAGCCATATCCCCCTAGTGGCTGGAGTCAAGAACACATTCACATTTCTGACTCTTTCTGGGGAGATTGATACAGAGGGAGGGATTCCAACCCAACGTATGTGTTGGGAGTCATCCAACCCCTAATGCCGGGCGCCAAGCAGGGAGGCAATGAGTACCAATGTTGTAAGTCTTAGGTATGACTCGGCCGAGGCTTGATCCAGCAACCTCCCAGTCTCATGGCAGGCGCCCTACCCCCAATCCACTGAGCTAGACAAAACAAAAAGTAATATTTTGTGCAAAATATTGGACTAAAACGGTAATGAGGCAAAAATGATTGGATTTAAAAAAGTATTTCAAACTAAATTTGACAAATATTGGCTGATACGAAGGAGAAGGATGATTTGGGATGAGTCAGCGGACCAGCGTCTGACCTGCAGCATGTCAACCCCTGCATTTACCAGCTGGCAGAGACGGGAGGCAGCGTCGTGGCCGTCATAGACTTTCTGGACTGGTTTGCAGGCTGGGGGCGTCGTTGATGTCATGCACTTTCCGGACATTTTCAACATCTTACCTAATGTTTACTATTATGTGTACAGTAATGCTAATTGTAATTCACCCTGGTCAATCCTGGAAGGGGGATTACCACATGTGAGGTCCTTTCTTAAGGTTTCTCTTTTCTCCTCACACTGAGGTTTTTGAGTTGTTCCTTGCCCGCATGCTGGTTTAAGATCAGGTCATTGTGTAATTTTGTAATTGTAATCCTGTGCAGTCCTTTGAGACATTTTTGTGATTAAGGGCTATATAAATAAATTTGACTTGACTTGACTTGACAAAGAAAAGCTAAATATACTGAACCAAATTTCACAGTTTTTCAATATAGAAACAAAAAACATGCATTTAACAGAAGAGCTAAGAATAGGTGGAAAACTATCCTGAATTCAATAATTTTGGGGGGAACTTTTTAAAGAAAATTGGACAAAAGCTCTTTTAGAAAACTAATCATTAAATGTATAACTTAGAGAGTTTTTACTAGAAAAAACACTTGCAGTTTGTTTACATTGTAAAACACATTTGCTCAAAGTGACTGTAAAATATTTAGTGCCTCCTATTGGTTCAAAAAAACCTTCATTCAGTAAAAAAAAACATTGATTGGAATCCTAGGCAAAAATACCTGACCTATCATATCAATCTTAGTTTGTATTGAAAAAAAAAACATAATTAGTCGATTTCTTTTACGTAGTGGAATGCCTAATCTGTCTGTCTGGCAACTTGCTGCTACATTGTGCTCTGTGGCACTGCATTTCCTTCGCATTTGACAATACAGTGCCATCTAGTGGTCAAAAATAACACACCGGGGCTTTAAAAATATAAATAAATAAATATTTCACAGAATACAAAAAATAAATCTGGACCAAGAAAAACAAAAGAAAAATATAGCTAACACATCAAACTAATTGGACAAAACCTCAGTACGGAAAAGAGCGGTCATCCAGAATACATTTCAGACCAGTTTTTACCTTTGTATCTCAAAGCATCCCCAATCACTGCTTTAAATGTTTACCACATTTCTCATCTTAACTATCACTGCTTCCTGTGTCTCCAGACTTCCTGGCGAGGCTTTTCTCAGAGGCCGGCTTTCGCTGTGTCGCAAACGAGTACGTTCAGAGGCAGACGGTCAACAAAAAAGAAGGACTTTGTGTTTCCAGAATTTTTTTACAGAGCAAGTTCATTAAGATGCAATCATAACATCAGAGCACACACAGAGGAAGACGGCGAATGGTCAGACAGTGATTTTTATCCTGGAGTGTCACATTTCATTTTAAAGTCACATTTTTGTTGGATAATTTGCATTCTTGATTATTATTCATGTCAAAAGGATGATAATGAATTTTTATTTGAGTCAAATGTTTCTGTTCTGTCGAGTGACCGATTCCTGTGGGTCATCCTGGGAAAGCCGACAGGAAGTTAAAGATAACACAAGGTCATGTGACTGACCGGTCCTACCTGAAGCTTTATTATGCGGTTGCATAACTTCCCCAAAACCCTTTCGTCAAAAAAAGGTGACAAGTGCAATATTTGCAGAAATGACTTGGGTCAAAATGCCATGCTATCTAGAGTGCATTTGCCCCCCTTTCTAAATTCTGTCTCTTTTGCATATACAGTGGAACCCCGGTTTTCGAACGCCTCTCAGTTCGAACAAATCGGTGTCTGACCAAAAATTTCGAGAAATTCTTGCTTCGCTGTTCGGTCAAAAAATCGGAGTTCGAATGCCGGTAATGCGTGAGTACGCACTCTAGGGAGCGATGCTGAGCGGCGTACGGGGTGTTTAAGCCCCTTATTATGCCTCCAAAGAAAGTCAGTGCAAGCAGCAAAGTTGCTACAGGTGAAAAAGGAAAAGTAGTGCGTACAACTATTGCATTTAAGAAAAAAATAATAGCAAAATATGAAGGAGGTGTGTGAGTGTCTGATCTTGCTAGGGAATACAGCATGGCTAAATCTACGATCAGTACGATACTAAAGAATAAGGAGGCTGTGAAATCTAGTAATGTGGCTAAGGGAGTGAGTGCTATAAGCAAGCAACGGCCGTCCACCTGCGCCTTCTGCTGACCACCACAAAGGTAAGAAATCCTATCCATAATTATTTTCTTTATCCTTTTTTTTATTTTTACACGTCCATGTTAGTGTAATCTTTCGTACAGAAGATTACGATAACGCGAATGTACGATTAGCCTGGGTTAGCTTTAAGTGGGTGTTGGAACAGAGTCCCCTTTCCAATGAACCGCTCACCACTTGTTGTGGAGACCCGGGTGCTGAATGACTTGTAAACGACCTGATTTATTTATTTTTACACGTTCATGTTAGCGTAATCTTTCGTACGGAATATTACGATGACGCGGACGTACGATTAGCCTAGGTTAGCTTTATGTTTACGTTAAACATTCATGGTAAACATTCAGGGTGTTGGAACGGATTAAAACTATTTACATTATTTTTAATGGGAAAAATGATTTTGGTGATCGAACAAATCGGTTTTTGAACAGGGTTCTGGAACGGATTATGGTCGAGAACCGAGGTTCCACTGTATGTCTCTCACAAAGGTTCAAAACATCAAACCAATCTCTATATCTTACAGAGACAACCCAGAAAACAAAAAAAATCTGTTTTCAGACATTGATTCCATTTATTTACAAAAAAAATCTAAACCTATATAGTAATCTCAAAGAAACTGTGACTAACCACAGTTTTGGGAAAGCTGAGTTCAATTATTTTGGCCAGAACCTAAATTGACAGCCACTACCTGTGTTTTTTCAAGAAATCACTCAATTTGGCACAAATGTCCCAGCTAGCCAGTTTTAGCACCTGGCTGGTTTAGCCCCTCTGTTATTTTTGCCAGTTGGCCCCATTTTGGCCTCTTGCCATTTGTTATACCAATGCTACATTCTCCACAACCACTACCAAAATTGGCTCAAAACATTCAAAGTCTTTTCGAATAGTTAACATGTAACCCAATAGGTTGACTGGCTTGCTAGGGTGCTGGTGTGTTTTACATCCGAGCTCAAGAAGATGAGACCTTATTGCATTATTACCTCAGAAAATCATTGAAATATACCTGTTACTTTTATATAAATATAATGCAAAAAAAAGAAATGTCTTATTTTCTTGCATATTATGTTTTATAATTTGGGAGTCCCTTTACATTGAATCTGTTAAATAAAGTGAAGTAGGTTGTACAATCTCCAGCACACAATTGACATGCCACGATCCAAAGACATTCCAGTAGAAATGAGAAAAAAAAGTGATTCTAATCCAGGAGTCCGGGAAAGGTCACAGAGCCATTTCCAATGCTGTAGTGCTCCAGTGAACCACTGTCAGAGCCATTATCCACAAATGGAGAAAACTGGGGACAATGGCAAACCTTTCCAGGAGGGGTCAACCAACTAAGATTACCCCGAGAGTGCGACAACGGTTTATACAAATGGTTACAAAAGAACTTTGAAAAACATCAGTTAAGGTCAGTGTTCATCACTCCACTTTAAAAAACACATTGGCCTCAAATGGCATCCATGGGAGAGTTCCCCAGCTAAAAAACACTGCTGTTGAAAAAAATAACACAAAGAGTTGTCTCACATTTTCCCAAAAAACATCTTGATCATCTTCAAGACTTTTGGAGAAACATTCTGTGGACTGATGAGCCAAAAATTGAACATCTGGTGTAAAAATGGCACAGCATTTGACAAAAAGAACACGATGCCAACAGTATAGCATGATGGTGGCTGTGTCATGGTCTGAGCCTGCTTTGCTGCCTCAGGGCCAGGACAACTTGCTGTGGTTTACAGAAAAAACAAATTCTGATGTTTACCAGAAGATCCTGAAGGATTATCTCAGTTTGTGCCCTCAAACTCAAGTGCTCTTGATCATGCACCAAGACAACAATCCAAAACACACAAGTCCACTTCTGAATGGTTAAAACAAAAAACATAATGACGTTTCTGGAGTGGCCAAGTCAAAGTCCGGATTTAAATCCAATTGAGATGCTGTGGTGAGACCTTAGCAGTTCATGCTAGAAAACACTAATATGGAAGATTTTAATCATATTTGCGAAGAAGATTGGGCCAAAAAGCTATACTATACTAGAACGGATTACGGACTACCTGACAGGCAGACCCCAGTATGTGAAACAGGGGGGCTTTACATCGAACACCGTGGTTAGCAGCACAGGATCTCTGCAGGGGACTGTGCTCTCTCCGTTCCTATTCACTCTGTATACATCGGACTTTCAGTACAACTCTGAGTCCTGCCATGTGCAAAAGTTTGCTGATGACACTGCGATCGTGGGATGTATCAGAAACGGGCAGGAGGAGGAGTACAGGAAATTGATTCAGGACTTTGTCCAATGGAGCGACGCAAACCACCTGCACCTGAACACCACCAAGACCAGGGAGATGGTGGTGGACTTCAGGAGAACCAGAACTCACCCGGTTCATGTAACCATCAAAGGAGAATGTGTAGAATTTGTCCAGACCTACAAATACCTGGGTGTGCAGCTGGACAACAAACTGGACTGGACTGCCAACACAGAAGCTCTATGTAGGAAAGGGCAAAGCCGACTTTACTGCCTCAGAAGGCTGGCCTCCTTCAACATCTGCAAAAAGCTCCTGAAAATATTCTATGAGACAGTTGCGGCAAGCGCCCTTTTCTATGCGGCAGCTTGTTGGGGAGGCAGCGTCATGAAGAAGGATGCCTCTCATCTCAATAAACTGGCGAGGAAAGCGAGCTCTGTTGTGGGCACAGAGCTGGACAGCCTGACAACAGTAGCTGAGAGACGGGCACTGAAAAAGCTGCGGTCAATCATGGACAATTCATCACATCCACTACACAGCATTATCTCCAGACAGAAGAGCAGCTTCAGCGACAGACTGCTGTCACTGTCTTGTACCACGGACAGACTGAAGAGATCTTTTCTCCCTCATGCCATGAGGCTCTTTAACTCCACCCGGCAGAGTAAAGGCCCACACTAAACCACACCCCCTACATTGCATATTACATAATTTTTTTGCAATATGTATTGTGTGTAGCACGATCTAGAAACTCTATAGAACACGCTACAGTGGGTATTAGCACGTCACATTGGGTATTTGTATATTGTATTCTTTTTGCTTTATTATTGTATTGTTCTCAGCGCAGGGATGCTGCTGGAAATGTGAATTTCCCCGCGGGGATGAATAAAGTATCTATCTATATACTTAGATGGCATATGTATGAATATTTTTTCACGGCATAGTATAAACCTGAGCTTGGTGACTACTATATTAAGTCCATAAAAAAGCAAAATTACTCAAAACTAATAAGCAGACATTTATAACAGTTTACTCAACACGTCCTCATTTTTCATTGTTTGCCCTCAGGTCAGCTTCACCCTTTCACCTTGATGTCAAACAAGGCGGATACACTTCCTGTTTCCCGTAGGTCGCATGGGCCGGGCGTCCTGTTAGTCCCTATACAGTGCCGCAGATATGTATCTAGTCAACTACTAATTGTGCAAGTTCCCCCACTTGAAAAGATTAGAGATGCCTGTAATTGTAAACATGAATAAATAAATGATAACTTTATTTCGAACATTAAAATAAAAACAGAACAAAAACAATAACTCAACAACAAAATAATTATACATGTTCGAAAAGGGGTAGTAAGAAGCAGATGCTTATTTTCCCTACCCCTTCATCTTCCCTATTAAATACACTGAGATCAAAGTGGCGCCGCCATCGAGCGGCTGCCTTTCCAGCAGCTCCCCTGTTATCTCTCACTTTTTGTGATTTTTTTTGTTTTGTTGTCTGCTTTTATCTTCGGTGTTTTTCTTCCCGTTTTGACAACTACACTATGGATTACTTCTATCCTATGGACATGGGTTTTAGCGCACGAAATGCGTTTATTCAAGGAATCAACTCCTTGCCCTGAAGAATTCTCGTGCCGGCGTGATGAAGGGGCCTATCGTGGAAGAAGAGCCGGAGCTAGCGAAGCGGCTAGCGGCGTTATAAGTCTTCGGTACCATACGTAATCATGGTAAATGCGAACTCACGACCAAATAAGACCAACGAGTGCTGGTGGAAAACATCGAAGCGCACAGGGAGCGCAGTTGCTGTGTTTTGCGGAAACGTGGCTCACGTTTAGCATTCCGGACGCTAACGTGTAGCCACCCGGAGCTATCCGGCTTCAGCGCCGCTATACAGAGACACGAAAGCCTGGGGGAATCGGAGAGGAGGCGGACTTGCTAACACGAGGTGGTGTATCCCTGGACACAAAGAAAAGATTTCCATCTGCCGCAGGGATGTCGAACTTTTGGACTAGCGTGTGACGTCATCCACTCAGCTACAAGCACCCCTAAGGCATCATGTTATTCTGTTAATAAACAACGGGGTAGACTGCTGGAAGTGTGGATTTCCCTACGGGGATGAATAAAGTATCTATCTATCTAATGTTAATAACAACAATAGTAATAATATTAATAATAACAGTTATGATATAACAATAGCATCAATAACACAAAGTTAACCATAGTTCTAGACGCACTATTCCCAATCTCTCGTATCACTCATACCCCATTTACTTCATCTCTATTCCGCCAGTAATGTTTTTTTGTAATTGAATTTGAAAACGTGAATAGTTGGACATCGTTTGATCTGGTCTTGTAAATTGTTACAAAGTTTGACTCCACTCACAGACACACAGATACTTTTCCTGGTGGTTCTCACCTTTGGGATTATGACACCCCCTTAAATCATAATTTCCCTTTTTCCGAATGAATAATTTTTGGATGTTTTCTGGCACTATGTTTTTGTTGACCTTAAATAGCACTTATGCAGTGAAAATTTTAACTAAATTATCAACTTTTAATAATTGGGACTGCAGGAATAAACATGGGGGCGGCAGTAGCTCAGGAGGTAGAGCGCTCGTCTTGGGATCAAGGGATCCCAGTTCGAATCCCGGCTCGTCCGTGTTACATGTCGAAGTGTCCTTGGGTAAGACACTGAACCCCTAATACCCCCAATAAGCAGGTTAGCGCCTTACATGGCTGCAAGGCCGCTATTGGGAAATGTGGAGCACATTGTAAAGCGCTTTGGGAAGTCATTGACTTGAAAAGCGCTATATAAATGCAGATCATTTCATTTCATTTCATAATCCTCAACTATGAGAGACAGAATGTGAAAACACGTAAGATACATAGTTTGATTTTTAAAAAAATCTACTTTCAAATTAAGTATTTGCTCACCTACAAGTAAGCAAGATCTCTGGTTGTCAAAGAGGTCTAACTTCTTCAAACGAGGCTCCACTCTTTACTGTATTAATCAGGGTTGGGTAGGGTTACTTTAACTTGATTACTTTCAATGACTTTTGGATTACTCCAATTCCAAATATGCTAATAAAAGACAAAAGAAACTAAATCTTAATAAAATGATGACTCACAACACGTGGTAAGCTTTCTCTCCTGGCTTTGATCTCCGGCAAAACTAAGATAAAATGCGACAGAAACAAAATGAAAATAAATCCAAACAGCTTGCCAACATCATTTTTGCCCTTCCATGGATTCCGTTACTCCCCAGGCATGCACAAAATGTAGTCATTTTATTTATATTTAGTTTCTTTTGTCTTTTATTAGCATATTTGGTATTGGAGTCATCCAAAAGTCATTGAAAGTAATCAAAATAAAGTAACCCTACCCAATTCTGGTATTAATGGCGCCCGTTTTAACTCATTATCGGTATAAAAGACACTTGTCCACAACCTCTGTCACTTACACTCCAAACTCCACTATGGCCAGGACCAAAGGCAAAATTGTAGACCTGCACCAGGCTGGGAAGGCTGAATCTGCAATAGATAAAACGCTTGTTGTAAAGAAATCAACTGTGGGAGCAATTATTAGAAAATGGAAGACATCCAAGACCACTGATAATCACCCTCGATCTAGGGCTCAATGCAAGATCTTACCCCGTGGCATCAAAATAATACTTAGAATGGTGAGCAAAGATCCAGCACCACTCGGGGGCACCTAGTGAGTGACCTACAGAGAGGGCTCAATTCCTGCACTGGCAGATGTGTCGACCTCCTGAAGCCAGTACATGTCCAGGCAAGTCGGCAGTTTGCTAGATAGCATTTGGATGACCCAGAAGTCAAGTCCTGTTTATTTGTACAGCCCTTTATCACAAGGACTCTCAAAAGGGGTGCACAAAAAAGAGTTCTCATGTTTGGAGGAGAAATAATACTGAATTGTTTCCAAAGAACACCATACCTTTTGTGAAGCATGGGGATGGAAACATCAAGCTTCGGGGCTGTTTTTTCTGAAAAGGGACTAGGATGACTCATCAGTGTCAAGGAAATATCGAATGGGGCCATGTATTGTGAGATTTTGGGCGAAAATCTATTTCCTTCAGCAAAGGTTGAAGAGGAGACGGGGCTGGGTATTTTAGCATGGCAATGATCCCAAGCACACAGCCAGTGAATTTCCCTGCGGGCATGAATTAAGTATCTATCTATGTATCTATCTAAAGGAGTGGCTCCGTAAGAAGCATTTCAAGGTGATGGAGTGGTTTAGCCAGTCTCCAGGATTCAACCACGTAGGAAATCTATGGAGGGAGATGAAAGTCAACGACAGCCCCAAAACATCACTGCTCTAGAGGAGATCTGCGTGGAGGAATGGGCCAAAATACCAGCAACAGTTTGTGAAGAGGTACATAAAACGTTTGGCCCACATTGTTGCCAACAAATGGTAAATAAAGTATTGAGATGAACCTTTTGGTTTTGACCGAATACTTATTTTCCACCATGATTTGCAAATACATTCTTTAAAAATTATACAATTTGAATTTTTTTTTTTCACATAGTGATAGGGTTGAGATTCACCCATGTTGACAATTCGATGTTTCTCTAATTCAAGAGGGAGAACTTTACACAATTAATGGTTGAGTACATATCGTAAATTCCTGACTATAGAGCGCACCTGATTATAAGCCGCAACCACCACATTTCGGGAGGAAAACGGATTTTGTACATACACAAGCCGCACCTGTATATTAGCCGCATGCGCTTACATTGGAAAAACGCAATACAAACACGAAATTAGCCCGTACCTGTTACAGACCAAAAAACGTCAGAATGAAAGGAAAATGATACTGGTACTTAACATTTAATGCAGACCTGGGGAGTCCAGGTGCCCGTTGAAAGTAATCCAAGGAAAAAAGTGTATATTTCCAAAGGTAAGGGTGGGAAAAATAAATATCCACTATTGTCGGCCGCATCCACAAACACGTCTCACCTTTACTCCACTTCCCGTCAGCCCGCGTTTGCCTCGCCCCTTCTTTCTCATTTGCTCGTACAAAACATATCAGAATAAGTGTCTAAAATAAATACATTACAAAAATATGCAGTTGCAAATACATATTATACATGGTTACACATATTTACAAAGAAAGACGGTACACCGAGAGAGTTTTCAAAGCTTTAATAATAATATTATAACTTTCATCCCAAACCGTGACTGTGACAGGTAGCAACATGCTCGCAACACAGTAAACAGCTCTGTTAAAAAACATATCGTACTTATAATGAGCACGGTAAGCCGTCCTCATCTTCCTCCTTATAGCTGATGTCATCAAAGTCGTCTTCCTTTGGTCTGGGAAAGAGACTTTGTCATATAGACGTCGTCCCACACTCCCTTATTCAAATACACGCCAGCATCACGCTCGCAATGTAAAGTTTGCGCGCGCGATGGCTCTGTTGCCTTCTATATCCGACTGCCCGATTACGTTTATCTTGAATGTTGCGTCATGTGCCCTTCTTTTTGCAATTTGGATGATGAAAATATGTCTACGCCAGGGGTGTCAAACTCATTTTAAGTCGGGGGCACAATATAGAACATACATTCTCTCAGGGGCCGAACTAGTAGTTTAGAGAGAAAGACAGAAGAGTAAAGTGAGAGAGAAAGAGAGAGAGAGAGAGAGAGAGAAAAGCATGTGAGAGAGAGCAAAAAGCGAGAGAGAGAAAGAGAGGGTCAAAAGCAAAACAGAGAGAGGGAGGGAGCGCAAAGCGAGAGAAGGAGAGAGAGCAAAGCAAGAGCGAGAAAGAGAGGGAGAGAAAAGCAAGAGAGAGAAAAGTGAAGGAGAGAGAGAGAGAGATAGAGAGAGAGGAGAGCAAGATAGAGTAAAGCGAGAGAGCGAGAGAAAACGAGAGCGAGAAAGAGAGGGAAAGAAAAGCAAGAGAGAGAAAAGTGAAGGAGAGAGAGAGAAAAAGAGGAAAGCAAGAGAAAGTAAAGCGAGAGAGGGAAATAGGTATGAGAGCGAGAGAAAAAAACAAGAGCGAGAGGAAGAGAAAGCGAAAAGCGAGCGAGAGAGAAAGACTGAGAGAAAGTGCAAAGTGGGAGAGAGGGAGAAGGTGAGAGAGAGTGAAGAGAAAAGAAAGAGAGGAATACAAGTACAGCATTTGTGACAGGGACCTGGCTTTGGCAACATCAAGTGGATATACTTCAACCCGCAGCTCGTTTTTCTCTTGCGCTTCCCTCACCGTTGTCTCGCGGGCCGCCTGTTTGACACCCCTGGTCTACGCTAAGTTAATTTGTGCACAAGCCAAGAAGTTGCAGTCTTCCTCGACGCACATATTCCACCGGTCTAAATCTTACCTTTTGTACTCGAGCGCCGCTGGCGGCCGTTAGAAAAATGACATAAATTGGCCGCATCACTGAATAAGCCGCAGGGTTGAACGTTTGGGAAAAAAGTAGCGGCTTATAGTCCGGAATTTACGGTACCTATTTGTCTCACTATATGTTCTTCCATCCTTTTGCCGTTTATGTAAACGCCTTAAAAAGACAGTTGCCTATTTATACGGGGTCAGTCGAGCGTTCCAAGTCGGATGGATTAACATGGAATTTCGGAAATAAGAACAAATGTAATGCTATGATAAGCGTGCCGACTACAAAGCGTTTGCAATCCAACACCCAAATCTCATGGTTGTCCTTCTGCCGTGGTGGAAAGTAGGCAAATACAAAAACTTCACTGTAGTCTAGGTCACAAAGTACTTATCAAAAGGAGACAAGGGGCTGTTTTTCTTTACATTGTGTAACAATCACAATAATAATGATTATTGTCCTCTTTTTTTTTCCCCCCTCTTGTATTCATTTGCAAGAACATCAATGGACCGATTTTTCAAATAGTTCAAGTACGGAAGTGTCGTTTTTGCCATAAAACTTGACTTGACGTGTCTCTTCCATGAGACTGTTAAGGGTTAGATAGATAGATAGATAGATACTTTATTCATCCCCGTAGGGAAATTCACACTTCCAGCAGTCTACCCCGTTGTTTATTAACAGATGAACATGATGCCCTAGGGGTGCTTGTAGCGGAGTGGATGACGTCACGCCAGTCCAAAAGTTCGACATCCCTGCGGCAGATGGAAAACTTTTCTTTGTGAAAATCCAGGGATACACCACCTCGTGTTAGCAAGTCCGCCTCCTCTCCGATTCCCCCCCGGCTTTCGTGTCTCTGTTTAGCGGCGTTGAAGCCGGATTGCTCCGGGTAGCTCCGGGTGGCTACACGTTAGCGTCCGGAATGCTAAACGTGAGCCACGTTTCCGCAAAACACAGCAACTGCGCTCCCTGTGCGCTTCGATGTTTTCAACCAGCACTCGATGATCTTATTTGGTCGTGAGTTCGCATTTACCATGATTACGGATGGTACCGAAGACTTATAACGCCGCTAGCCGCTTCGCTAGCTCCGGCTTTTCTTCCACGATAGGCCCCTTCATCACGCCGGCACGAGAATTTTTCAGGGCAAGGAGTTGAAATTCCTTGAATACACGCATTTCTTGTGCGTTAAAACCCATGTCCATGGGACAGAAGTAATCCATAGTGTAGTTATCAAAACGGGAAGAAAAAACACCGAAGATAGGAGCAGACAATAAAACAATAGGGCAGCTGCTGGAAAAGGCAGCCGCTCGTGGCAGCGCCGCTTTGATTAGAACATCGCGGAGTATTTTTAGATTGGATTCTAAAGCAGTTCTACGCCATTCTTGTGGTAATTCACTTTTTTGAGACCAGACTCCCTTTTTATTGAATAAATCAAGATTTAGAAGTAAAAATGGATGGTGCTGCAATAGACGCTGTATCAGAAATTAAGTTTTTAGGGGTCATAATCAATGTTCCCTGTAATTTTTCTTACGGGTCTGGGCGTTCACACAAAGTCGGTGAGCAACCGTAATCCCAAGTGTGGCAAGATTATTC
Source organism: Urocampus carinirostris (assembly GCF_059441175.1). Taxonomy (NCBI): domain Eukaryota; kingdom Metazoa; phylum Chordata; class Actinopteri; order Syngnathiformes; family Syngnathidae; genus Urocampus; species Urocampus carinirostris. The sequence goes on along the minus strand of NC_142350.1, from coordinate 66,884,397 downwards.
ATTATTAAGTCAAGTCAAGTCAAGTCAAATTTATTTATATAGCCCTTAATCACAAAAATGTCTCAAAGGACTGCACAGGATTACAGTTACAAAATTACACAATGACCTGATCTTAAACCAGCATGCGGGCAAGGAAAACTCAAAAACCTCAGTGTGAGGAGAAAAGAGAAACCTTGAGAAAGGACCTCACATGTGGTAATCCCCCTTCCAGGATTGACCAGGGTGAATTACAATAAGCATTACTGTACACATAATAGTAAACATAAGGTATCAAACATGTCCAAAACTTGACATCAAGTTACATTTGCTGAGTTTCCGGCAATGCAAAATTATTTTTCTCTTTTGAATGAATTGACTCATGTACTATTGCAAAGGTTGCACAGCCTAGAAACATCGTTTTTTCCCACAATTCTTTCACAAGATATCCATTTCTTTTTATTTCCTGATATATTTTGTCGCATAATGTTAACATTTTTGGGGGCTTATTGAGTCGGTTGTAAGAAAGAGAACTGTACTTAATCACATTTTTGAGTGGAAGTACAACGTTGGCAACAAGATTCACTTGATATCATTGGAAATTATTTGAATGCAACACAAACTTTTTCTTCTTTTTTCCATGTTTTTTTCCTACTTTTTTTTTTAATTCCTTTAAAAAAATCTCATTGTGTTTATTTTTTCCGAGCTGTTACTTTTTTCTTTTTGTTCTCTTTATACTTTTTTTCCTTTGTTTCTTTCTTTTTTTCTGGCTTTTTCTAAATTTTTCTTTCTATTTTTCTCTTCTTTTTGTTTCTTTTTTTCTCAGGTTTTCACTACTTTTTCATTTTGGTATTTTTTTCTTTTTTGTTCTATTCCCCCCTTCCTTTAAGTCATTCTGTGCAGAATTTTACATAATATTTGGTCATGGTGGGATTAAAGAAGCAAAAACCACCTGAAGAGCCGTTTAAGACCCGAAAGAGCCGGTTCCTTTTAGTGAGCCGAGCCAAAGAAGCCAGTTCTCTACTAACTTTACTCAACTTCGTTCCACTTCGACTTGACTTCAAAATACCGCATTTAGGACACAACGTCAGGGGAACCCGTGTATTTTGACCTTCATGCACTGTAACTTTGACCTAAGTCGCTTCTTAATGAGTAATTTTGAGCCCTCATTTTTGTGCGCTGGCTAGATTTTCTTGTGCGCCTAAAATGTGCAAGCAGTGTGCAATTGCGCACGCGCGCAGCTTAGAGGGAACACTGGTCATAATAGATAATAGATTAAGCTGGAAAACAAACATCAGACACATACAAATAAAAGTATCTAAAAGCTTTTCAATAATTAATAAAGCCAAATTTATTTTAAACTATAATGCATTGTATTTATTATTTTATGCTCTAGTTCAGCCATATTTAACATATTGTGCAAAAGTCTGGGGCAATAATTACAAAAGTTCACTACAGCCCTTTTTATCCTCCCAAAACGTGCAATTAGAACCATACACAGGGTAGAATATCGAGATCATACTCATATTTTATTCCTGCAGTCCAAATTATTAAAATTGGATCAATTACCGTTGATTTTGCCGGTTGTGATTTTTGGACTAGTTTCAATCGCGGGACTTGAAGTCGGGTTTGGGTTAATTTTGTGTTTGTGTTACATGTTTAAATGTGGGCGCATGCGGTTTATATACAGGTGCGGCTTGTGTATGTACAAAATCGGTTTTCCTCTTAAAATGTGGTGGGTGCGGCTTATAATCAGGTGCGCTCTATAGTCCGGAATTTACGGTATTTGTAATTTTCAACCAATGAATTAGCTAGCCCTCGAAGTGTGTCAAGTCAAGTCATTTTTATTTGTGACGCCCTTAATCTCTCAAAGGGCTTCACAGGTTATTACACAGACTATTTTTTCAGACTATTTGTTACACCATCCCCTGATCTGGAACCAACATGAAGGCAAGGAAAAACTCAAAAAGCTCAACATGAGGAAAATGAAGAAACCTTGAGAAGGGACCGCACATGTGAGATATTGTCCACGAAAAGTATAGGTTATTCATATGCTATAAAGTAGAAGTGTGTTTTAAGCTTAGATTTAAACATTTTCACTGAGCATTCTGTGTACATTAAGAAAATCAAATACCCTCTTTTTTCCACACACAACAGCCAGAACACCAAATACACTCACACACACAATTGTCAGAAATAAAAATAAGAAAATAAAATATAAAACAAACAAAAGTATATAAATACATGGCTATTTGGGTCGAAAAGGTTCCCGACCCCGGGCAGCACGGCGGCGCAGTGGTTAGCGCTTGTGCGGCACAGTTCATGTCAAGGAAACCTGTCGTGGGTTCAAATCCAGCTCCAGACTTTCTGTGCGGAGTTTGTATGTTCTCCCCGTGCTTGCGTGGGTTTCCTTCGGGTACTCCGGTTTCCTCCCACATTCCAAAGACATGCATTTCAGGTGAATTGGCCGGTCCAAATTGTCCCTAGGTGTGAATGAGCGAATTGTCTGTCCCTGTGTGCCCTGCGATTGGCTGGCAACCCGTTCAGGGTGTCCCCTGCCCACTGCCCGATGATTGCTGGGATGGGCTCCAGCCCCCCGCGACCCTACTGAGGATAAGCGGTACGGCTAATGAGATGAGATGAGGTTCCCGACCCCTACCTTACACGGACCCCAAAGTGAATGTGTGTGTTCCTCTCGAGTGCTTAAACAGGAGTGATCTAATTTCAACACCAAAGTGTCTCAGCCTATCAGGCAATTGGATCAAGCTCTTGAACGAAGAATACCGGCCGACGAGATTTATTTTCTTTCCCCAAGTGATCCTAATCCTGTTAATCGTGACCTGCTTTCCTGGGTATTGATAATTGAATGTGATGCCCTGGAAAGTGCGCAAGAGCCCAAACAAAAGTAATTCTGTAAACATTTCGAAGAACGGGAGGGCTGCAACAAGAATGTGAAAGCAGTGTGTTATGTTAATGGGTGAGATGCTAGTTGTGAAATGAAATGAAATGATCTGCATTTCTATAGCGCTTTTCAAGTCAATGACTTCCCAAAGCGCTTTACAATATGCTCCACATTTCCCAATAGCGGCCTTGCAGCCATGTAAGGCGCTAACCTGCTTATTGGGGGGTATTAGGGGTTCAGTGTCTTACCCAAGGACACTTCGACATGTAACACGGACGAGCCGGGATTCGAACTGGGATCCCTTAATCCTAAGACGATCGCTCTACCTCCTGAGCTACTGCCGCCCACATTGTGCTTCACATTTCCCAATAGCGGCCGTGATCTGTGCAGCCATGTAAGGCGCTAAAATGCTTACCGGGGGTATTAGAGGTTCAGTGTCTTACCCAAGGACACTTCGACATGTAACACGGACGAGCCGGGATTCGAACCGGGATCCCTTGATCCCAAGACGAGCGCTCTACCTCCTGAGCTACTGCCGCCCACATTGTGCTTCACATTTCCCAATAGCGGCCGTGATCTGTGCAGCCATGTAAGGCGCTAAAATGCTTATCGGGGGTATTAGAGGTTCAGTGTCTTACCCAAGGTCACTTCGACATGTAACACGGACGAGCCGGGATTCGAACCGGGATCCCTTGATCCGAAGACGAGCGCTCTACCTCCTGAGCGACTGCCGCCCCTTATTTAGTTTTTGTTTCATACAAAAACAGCAACACAGTGGAACCTCGGTTGTCGCGGTTAACGGGGACCAAAACTACCCGCGAAATGTGAAAATCTGCTAAGTAGCGGCGCACCTTTAAAAAAAAAACTTTGCACCCCATGTATACAGTACAATACAGTACACCATATGGAAACGGTTAGAGAGATTCTTGTTAAACAATCAAACAAAATTTAACTTACCTCTTACAATAAGTTCTTTTAAGCATAGTTGATAAAAAGACCTGTGCAGTACGATGAGGTAATAACGATGAATGACTGCACAGACGATGCAGGAAAAGCTGCAGGAGGCGGCGTAATGGATATTGTCGGGCTACGCTAGCGTAGCTATTTCCTGCTTTCAATTTGTCCAATAATCTCACTTTGTCGGTAATTGTTAGCATCTTTCGCTTTTTCTTCGGTTCACAAGCTGCACCAAGGGATGAAGAGCGTTTAGGAGCCATCACGAGGACTTCACAAAACTTTAAAAGACAAAGGCTACAGTAATGGCGAGAAGCGTACTGTATGGTGCTGTACAGTATACGTACGAGATATGCGTGGCATACTGTAGTGAATGGGCCAATGGGGAGTCGAGTATTCAGCGAGTGCTGGCCAATGAGCTTGCGTTTATGGCCGTGACGCTTAGCATATACGTGCATTTCTTTGTGTTTTAACATTTTGTACAATGATGCAATTACTAATTCTAATTAAATATTTTGTTTTCAAATTTTGTAAAATCATGTAATTTCTTATTTTAATGTAATATTTTTCATTATTATTAATTTTTCAATTTTTTTTAATTTTTTTCTCTTTTTTTTGTGTGACTATTACAGGGCGCCAAGCTCTGAACCCGCGAACGTCGAAGCGCGAAGTAGCGAGGTCCCACTGTATTCACTTTTATCCTTATTAGAAACTCATTACAATGCTTAATATTTACATACTAGATGACACTGTACTGTGTTAAGCAAAAAAAAAACAGTGCCAAAGAACGTAACAGCAAGTGGTCAGACAAAAATGGCGACGACCTAGGTAGGGATTCCATTATGTAAAAGAAATACTGTACAGGTTTCTCAACCTATGCTTTTTCTGGTATAATATTACCGTATTTTCCGCACTATAGGGCGCACCGGGTTATAGGGCGCACCCCAAAAGAATAGTTTTTGGTCCTATATTTGACATGCATAAGACGCACCGGATTATAAGGCGCTACAATGGGAACGTGGACAAAACAGTCAGATGATTCAGTCCAAATCATCGCTCCAAATATCATTCGGAAGGTTAAAGTCTTGGGATTCAAGAAATGCCAACCATTCCTTAGTTTCTATTTTCTTTTTCGCTCGCAACTTTACTGTGCATATGACAATAAACACTTGGAATTGAGTTTAATTTAAAAAAAGACCCATCACAGAAACATCGATATCACTCTGAAACAAGATACTGGGAAAATATATAGCCGGAGTAGCTCACCGAAGTTGTTGCGTTCAATAATAATGTGCAACCATGGTCCTCTTATAACCGTGAGTGTAGTAAACCCAGGAGAGTAAAATATTTACAAATACAGTACAGAATAGTAAAATACTGTTTACTCTATGCCAGACCTGGGCACTCCGGTCCTGGAGGGCCATACGTTCTGCCAGATTTTGAAGTTTGCTCTTTTTTAACTCAAGTGATACAAATTATAACCTCGTTAGCAAGCTAGCAAGTGCTCGTTAACGATACTGGTGATTGGAATCACCTGTATTGGATCAGAGAAACCTCAAAAATCATGCAGAACATACGGCCCTCCGGGACCGGAGTGCCCAGGTCTGCTCTATGCAGTAGTTCTACCGAACATGCTATTCACATTCATCTTTTTCGGCCAATTGCAGGCTTTGTTTTGTCCCTTTAGCCTATGCAAAGCCTGTAAATGATAAAAAGGATCCGCCCCCTTTACCTCCGAATAACTTTAGCCAATAGCGATCGATTCAACTGATGATTGACACATCTTTTTCGGCCAATTGCAGGCTTTGTTTTGCCCCTTTAGCCTATGCGAGCTTGTAAATGATAAAAAGGATCCGCCCCCTTTATCTCCGAATAACTTTAGCCAATAGTGATCGATTCAAATGATGATTGACACATTGGTTAGCCAATGAAACGCCGGTATATAAATCCCAGCATACACCGCGGACGACTTCGCCTTTGAGGGAAAATCTAGTCGGCGGCTGCTTTTGCATTAGTTGCAAGACTTTGCGACTTAATATTGATCCATATATAAGGTGCACTGTATTATAAGGCGCATGGTCAGCTTTTGAAAAAAATTAAGACTTTTAGGTGCGCCTTATAGTGCGGAAAATACGGTACATCTTTTGAGTAGGTAACATGTTTATTTTGCCTTTTTCTACTCAAATCGCTCGTCTTGAAACTGTTATGCACTCTAGCTTATTTCAGCATCATAAGCTTTATGGTAGACCATAACAGGTCTCAAAAGTGATTTATATACGGTGTGCATTACCGTTCGATTACATTCACAACAAATACAAAGACGGAATGGTTTAAGTTGTATTACATTCCCAACAAATGCAAGACGAAGTGGTTTTGGTTATATGTTCGCCGTTACATTCCCGAAAAGTGATATAAAAGTGGGACAAAACGAGGTAAAAGTGGTTATAGTAGCGAGGGGATGCAAATCTCGGCAGGGATGCATTTCTCGGCATAACACCGCCCCCCTACCGCCCCCTTCTTTCTTAACCCCCTCCTTGTCAAACAAACGTTCAAACTTCTGACTTTCACTTTGGACTGACGCCCCCCTACAGCCAGGTTCTTCCTCACCACCCCCCAGATCTTTCCACCGCCCCCAGGGGGGCAGTACGGCCCACTTTGGGAACCACTGGTTTGAAGCTGCTCCTAAGAAATGAGCCTGATCTTGCATTCACAGGACAATACTGATACAGTGGAACCTCGGTTTTCGAACGCCTCACAGTTCGAACAAATCGGAGTCCGACCAAAAATTTCCAGAAATTCTTGCTTCGCTGTTCGGTCAAAAAATCGGAGTTGGAACGCCGGTAATGCGTGAGTGCGTACTTTAGGGTGCGATGCTGAGCGGCGTACGGGTGTAGATGGCTCTTTTCGTGACCAACTGTTATCGGGTGCGGACGTGCTTCGTTTTGCTTTCGCTTTTAATATACGTGTACCAAGTCTTTTAGCCCTTAATTATGCCTCCCAAGAAAGTCAGTGCAAGCAGCAAAAGGAGGTGTGCGAGTGTCTGGTCTTGCTAGGGAATACCCCACCGTCCACCTGCGCCTTCTGCTGACCACCACAAAGGTAAGAAATCCTATGCATAATTCTTTTCTTTATCCTTTTTTATTTTTATTTTTACACGTTCATGTTAGCGTAATCATTCGTACGGAAGATTACGATAACGGGAACGTACGATTAGCCTGGGTTAGCTTCATGTTTACGTTAAACCACAGGTGTCAAACAGGCGGCCCGCGGGCCAGATCAGGCCCGCTAAGGGATTGAATCCGGCCCGCGGGACAACACTCAGAGAAGTGCAAGAGAAAAACAAGCTGCAGGTTGAAATATGTCAACTTGATGTTGCCAAAAACAGGTGCCTCGAACAAAGACACTGTACTTGTGTTTATTTCTCTCTCTCTCTCTCTCTCTCTCTCTCTCTCTCTTGCTCTCTCTCTCTCTCTCTCTTCCACCCCTTTTCTCCCACTCTGTCTATGTCTCTTTCACTCTCTGTGTCTCTCTTTTTCTCTTTCTTTGTTGCCCATTGTCTTTTTCTCTCTCTGTGTCTTTTAACCTCTTTTGCTTTAACTTCCTTTTTCCTTTTCTCTCTTTTCTTTTTTTCTCTTCCAACACTTCGCGCTTTCTTATCTCTTTTCTTTCCTTCTGTCTCTCTATCTCTCTTTGGATCTCTTTCTTCCTCTCCCCTTTCTTTCGCCCTCTCTCGCGACTTCTCTTTTTATCTCTTTTGTTTCTCATGCTCTCTCCCTCTTTCTCTCTCTCTCTCTCTCTCTCTCTCTCTCTCTCCCTCTCTCTCTTTTCCACCCCCTTTCTCCCACTCTCTGTCTCTGTCTCTTTCACTCTCTGTGTCTCTCTTTTTCTCTTCCTTTGTTGCTCTCTGTCTCTTTCTCTCTCTGTGTCTTTTAAACTTCTTTTGCTCTAACTTCCTTTTCTCTTTTCTTTCTCTCTTCCTACCCTTCACGCTTCCTTTTCTCTTTTCTCTCCTTCCGTCTTTCGATTTCACTTTGGATTTCTTTCTTCCTCTCCCTTTCTTTCCCTCTCTCACGACTTTTCTTTTTATATCTTTTGTTTCTCACGCTCTCTCCCTCTCTCTTTCTTTATCCCACCCTCTCTCCTTTTCCCTCCCTCTTTCTCTTATTTCTTTATCTCTCTTTTTCTTCCTCTTTAATCTACTCAATATGAATAAAATTATGACTCACAACACGTGGGGGACCCATAGATCTCTGCTCAGACCGTATGATTTTTGAGCATGCAAGTCCCCGGGACCCATCACTTTTCAGAGGTAAAATGAACACTGCATGTTGACTTGCCCTCATGTAGGTTTTAGATCAGGGGATGGTGTCATAATAGTCTGTAGTTGGCAATAATCTGTGGTCTGTGCAGCCCTTTGAGACTCAATGTGATTAAGGGCCAAACGGATAAACATGACTTGAGGTTTTTGAGTTTTTCCTTGCCTTCATGTAGGTTTTAGATCAGGGGATGGTGTCATAATAGTCTGTGGTTTGCAATAATGTGTCGTCTGTGCAGCCCTTTGAAACTCTTTGTGATTAAGGGCATCACAAATAAACATGACTTGACTTGAATTGAGGTTTTTGAGTTTTTCCTTGCTCTCATGTAGGTTTTAGATCAGGGGAAGATGTCATAAGAGTCTGTGGTTTGCAATAATCAGGGTTGGGTAGGGTTACTTTAACTTGATTACTTTCAATTACTTTTGGATGACTCCAATACCAAATATGCTAATAAAAGACTAAAGAAACTAAATATGAATAAAATGATGACTCACAACACGTGGCAAGCTTTCTCTCCTGGCTTTGATCTCTTTGATCGCCGGCAAAACTAACATCAAATGCGACAGAAACAAAATCCAAACAGCTTGCCAACATCATTTTTGCCGTTCCATGTATTCCGTTACTCCCCGAGCCTGCACAAAATGTAGTCATTTTATTCATATTTAGTTTCTTTTGTCTTTGATTAGCATATTTGGTATTGGAGTAATCCAAAAGTCACTGAAAGTAATCACGTTAAAGTAACCCTACCCAACTCTGCATGAGACAGCAACTTACCACTTGTGCTGTTGGCCTATTGTTCGGTGTCAGGTTGGGAAGAGCGAAATGGAAGTCAGGATTGGTGGATGTGTGTTCTTGACTTTTGCCATTTCCCACTAGGGGGATATCGCTTTGATAGATTGGGGGGAAAAACAAAAATATTCCCTTAAACCACAGGTGTTAAACAGGCGGCCCGTGGGCCAAATCAGGCCCGCTAAGGGATTGAATCCAGCCCGCGAGACAACACTCAGAGAAGCGCAAGAGAAAAACAAGCTGCAGGTTGAAAGATGTCAACTTGATGTTGCCAAAGCCAGGTGCCTCGAACAAAGACACTGTACTTGTATGTCTTTCTCTCTTTCTTTCTCTCTCTCTCCTTCTCTCTCCCTCTCTCTCCCTCTCTCTCTCTCTCTCTCCCTTTTTTTCTTTTCCACTCCTTTTCTCCCACTCTGTCTCAGTCTCTTTCACTCTCTGTGTCTCTCTTTTTCTCTTCCTTTGTTGCTCTTTGTCTCTTTCTCTGTCTTTTAACCTCTTTTGCTCTACCTTCCTTTTTTTCTCTTTCTCTCTTTTCTCGCTTCCTACCCTTTGCGCTTTCTTTTCTCTCCTTCTGTCTTTCTATTTCTCTTTGGATTTCCTTCATCCTCTCCCTTTCTTTTCCCCCCCTCTCTCACGACTTTTTATCTTTTGCTTCTCACGCTCTCACCCTCTCTCTCTTTTTCTTTCTTTGTCCCGCCCTCTCTCCTTTTCCCTCCCTCTTTCTCTTATTTCTTTATCCCTATTTTTCTTTCTCTTTAATCTACTTGTCCGGCCCCCGACAGAATGTTTGTTCTATCGTGTGGCCCCCGAGGTAAAATGAGTTCGACACCCCTGCCTTAAACCAAGATTCCATGACGTTTAATGTTTCCTTATCAATTACCAGTAGTTATGTCTTAAATAGATTGTGTTATTCGACCACTAGATGTCACAGTTTTGTGTCATGCAACCATAAACAAGTGTGCTAAGCACAAGGCAGAATACAAACCAGAGCGTAAAAGTGACTAAACCGCAAAATTTTCTTTTATTTTTTTTGCCCAGCCTTTTGCCAGATTGTTTTGGGTCCCATTAGCATCAAGATGGGGGACAAAGTTCCTCTAGGTGAGGCTCCATCCATCTGTGAGGCTTATCTTCACTAGGGTCTCGGGGTAGGTGAAATAATTATTTCTTGATCGACAAGTATTTAAATAAATGCACGTTTATAACTTAGTTCATGGATTTCTGGGAATTTTCTCAATCAATAATACAACGTGCATAATAATCAGGGTTGGGTAGGGTTACTTTAACTGGATTACTTTCAATGACTTTTGGATGACTCCAATACCTAATATGCTAATAAAAGACAAAAGAAACTAAATATGAATAAAATGATGACTCACAACACGTGGTAAGCTTTCTCTCCTGGCTTTGATCTCTTTGATCTCCGGCAAAACGAACATAAAATGCGACAGAAACTAAATGAAAATCAATCCAAACAGCTTGCCGACATCATTTTTGCCGTTCCATGTATTCCGTTACTCCCCAAGCCTGCACAAAATTGAGTTACCGGTACTTTATTCATATTTAGTTTATTTTGTCTTTTATTAGTATATTTGGTATTGGAGTCATCCAAAAGTAATTGAAAGTAATCCAGTTAAAGTAACCCTACCCAACCCTGCTCACCATACAAAGGTTTCAGGTTACAAAGTACCTGAACGGGAAACTATTGCCTCACGTTACAAAGGCGTTTCAGGATACAAAGTGATTCCCTTGGTCTGGGAATCTCCCCCCAACTTAAATCGTCTTCCCCATGACCAGGGTTGGGTAGGGTTACTTTAACTCGATTACTCCGATACCAAATATACTAATAAAAGACAAAAGAAACTAAATATGAATAAAATGTCTCAATTTTGTGCAGGCTTGGGGAGTAACGGAATACATGGAACGGCAAAAATGATGTTGGCAAGCTGTTTGGATTTATTTTCATTTTGTTTCTGTTGCATTTTATGTTCGTTTTGCCGGAGATCAAAGCCAGGAGAGAAAGCTTACCACGTGTTGTGAGTCATCATTTTATTCATATTTAGTTTCTTTTGTCTTTTATTAGCATATTTGGTATTGGAGTCATCCAAAAGTCATTGAAAGTAATCCAAAAGTCATTGAAAGTAATCCAGTTAAAGTAACCCTACCCAACCCTGTTAATAAATAAAATGTTCACTGCAGCTTCGAAAAGCCAGTCAAGGTTCTCAACGCTGGACTGTATGCAAATGAGGGGGCGTAACCAAAAACAGTCATCAGGGTGACAGCGGTAATGACCTGTCAAATCAGGCAAGGACCGGAAAGGGCGGGGCGACAAGCTGACAAAAAGGAGAGCAGTCGCTCAAGTAAAGCGGAGAAAAAGAAGAACTCCGGCTAGATTCCGCTCATTTTTTTGTGTGCCAAGAAAACAAAATAACGTACAATAGAATAAAAACACGTCGAAGTAAATGTCCGTCGTCGGAGCAGCTTTTTGACCCGAATTACTGTGACGAACGAAGCCAACAATGGACCCCAGTCGCTGTGACGACGACGCCAGCTACGAAGATGAAGATGTGGACCCTCGAATCCAGGTTCGGTTCTTTTCCAACTAAATACTTCAAATATATTTAAATTCACCTTTCACTATTCTTACCTTATATATTTTTATTTTTCTCTATATTTTATGTTTGACGAGGTTTGACTAAAGCAACATTTGCAAACAAAATTGAATTGAAATGTATTATAAACAATTCTGTGAATTAATATAGCGATTGATTTTGACATTTTAACGATTTCACCCTCACACACATTAAAGTAAAATATATTTAAATAAAGGAAAATATTTTGGGGGAAAAACAACAAAAAACGTACTACAGTATACAACTAATTCCCCGCGTTGCTCATTAGGACTTGACTTGAGGTTTTTGAGTTTTTCCTTGCCTTCATGTAGGTTTTAGATCAGGGGATGGTGTCATAATAGTCTGTAGTTTGCAATAATCTGTGGTCTGTGCAGCCCTTTGAGACTCTTTGTGATTAAAGGCGTCACAAATAAACAGGACTTGACTTGAGGTTTGAGTTTTTCCTTGCCCTCATGTAGGTTTTAGATCAGGGGATGGTCAAGTCAAGTGTCATAATAGTCTGTAGTTTGCAATAATCTGTGGTCTGTGCAGCCCTTTGAGACTTTGTGATTAAGGGTGTCACAAATAAACAGGATTTGACTTGAAGTTTGAGTTTTTCCTTGCCCTCTTGCAGGTTTTAGATCAGGGGATGGTGTCATAATAGTCCGTGGTTTGCAATAATCTGTGGTCTGTACAGCCCTTTAAGACTCCTTGTACAAATAAACATGACTTGACTTAGTGCAGCTAAAAATGAGTGCTAAAAAGCCCAAGAAGATACAAACTACAGTGACTCAAAGTCGCCAAAATGCACCCTTTTACTTTTCATTTTCTGCCCAGTCTTTTTGAGATTTTTAGGTACCCGTAGCCCAAAGATGGCAGACAGTTTTTGTCAGCTCCCTTTCGGTGAGGCCCATGTTATGTAAAACAAATGCTCATTTCTTGATCTACGAGTATCTTTGAAAAATGTATAAATGAAGTTGATTAAGGCAAAGCATAAAAACAGCACCAACCACTAATTAACAAACAGGAACAATAAAATATTTGCACAAAACAATTCAATAATAATAATTTACAAAAACGTGCCTAAATCAACTAGGCTGAAGCCAAAATTTTTAGCTGTCCGTCCCAAATTGCACGTTTATATAATTCATGTTTTTCTGCTTATTTAAATCATTATTGGTCTTTTGTTTAATAGTTTTTTTTTCACCACCAGGAGGTGCTGATACTTACTGTCCCTTTAAGATTTTGTTGTATGATTAAAAAAGCAAAAGAAAAACCTCAGTTTTTAACCAACTCGGGGGCTGGCCATTTTGCCAATTTGTTGACTTGTAATCAGGGTTGGGTAGGGTTACTTTAACTGGATTACTTTCAATGACTTTTGGATTGCTCCATTACCAAATATGCTAATAAAAGACAAAAGAAACTAAATATGAATAAACCGATGACTCACAACACGTGGTAAGCTTTCTCTCCTGGCTTTGATCTCTTTGATCTCCGGCAAAACTAACATCAAATGCGACAGAAACAAAATGAAAATCAATCCAAACAGCTTGCCAACATTATTTTTGCCGTTCCATGTATTCCGTTACTCCCCAAGCCTGCACAAAATTGAGTCATTTTATTCATATTTGGTTTCTTTTGTCTTTTATTAGCATATTTGGTATTGGAGTAATCCAAAAGTAATTGAAAGTAATCCAGTTAAAGTAACTTTACCCAACCCTGCTTATAATGACATCAGATTTGCTCAGGTAACAACCAAACTTTAACTTCATTGATAATCTATGATATGTTCGTAAATTCAAGGCTACATTTTGGATTAATATTTCTATAAAATGAAGACTGAGTGGTAGTGATGGTACCTTAAATTCACGTCCTGGTATTCATTGAATACTTTTACGATAAGTTGTAAGTCATTAAAAATATTTGGTGGCAAAAAACATCCATCCATCTCAGCTGTCTCCAGGCAGTGGGCAGGGGACACCCTGAACTGGTTGCCAGCCAATGAGAGGGCCAAAAAAACATACCGTAAATTACGGACTATAAGCCGCTACTTTTTTCCCTAACTTTTAACCCTGCGGCTTATTCAGTGATGCGGTCATTTTTCTAACGGCCGCCAGCGGCGCTCGAGTGTTGTTACCAGTAACTGCCCTATCACAGCCACTGTTTGGGATGAAAGCTATATTATTATTATTAAAGCTTTGAAAACTCTCTCAGTGTACCGTCTTTCTTTGTAAATATGTGTAACCCATGTATAATATGTATTTGCTACTGTATATTTTTGTAATGTATTTATTTGTATTTATTTTAGACACTTATTCTGATATGTTTTGTACGGGTAAAAAATGAGGGTCGGAAAAAACGCGGGGTGCCGAGTTTAAGTGGGGACCGCTAAAGGTGAGGACAGACAAGGAAAGAAGAGGGGGTAAAAAGTTGGTTAAAGAAAAAGGAGTTGCGTGAGTAAATGTGTTCATCTGATATATTTCTCCCACCCTTACCTTTGGAAATATACACTTTTTTCCCTCTGATTACTTTCAACGGGACCCGGACTCTGCAGGTCTGCATCAAACCTTAAGTACCGGTATCATTTTCCGTTCATTTTGCAGGCTGTGATTTTTGGACTGTGGACTTTAATAAAGGACATTTAGTTTCAATCGCGGAACTTGAAGTCGGGTTTGGGTTATTTTTATGTTTGTGTTACATGTTTAAATGTGGGCTCATGCGGCTTATATACAGGTGCGGGCTTATATACAGGTGCTGCTTGTGTATGTACAAAATCTGTTTTCCTCTTAAATTGTGGTTGCTGCAGATTATAATCAGGTGCGCTCTATAGTCCGGAATTTACGGTAATCAAACATAAACAAGCATATATACCGTTTATCATAAAATAGCAGCTAAATGCCAAAGAAAGTTAAAACAATTATAAATATTTTCAATCGCGGGACTTGCAGTCGGGTTTGGGTTATTTTTGTGTTTGTGTTACATGTTTAAAAGTGGGCGCATGCAGTTTATATGCAGGTGCGGCTTGTGTATGTACAAAATCGGTTTTCCTCTTAAAATGTGGTGGGTGCGGCTTATAATCAGGTGCGCTCTATAGTCTGGAATTTATGGTACTAGGCAAGACAAAATGAATTGATAATCGAGAAACTTAGGAAAACATCCTTTGTGCGGTGACTTTAACGGGATGCACTTACAAACCTGTTGGTTGTATACTTTTTTCTGTAATCTCTATTTAACGCTTAATAACCAAGTTCGGCCAAACGTGATCCATAAAAATACCACAGTATTACACACTTGGTTCTGGCATGCAGCTGGAAATTTGATTAGTTTTGAGTTTAACCCTCAATAGGAGTAAAACCAATCCGTTCTCCAGCGCCGTGGGAGGGACAGTGACGTCTTTATGTAACATTATCCATTGTCAACTCAATTGTGTCGTTTGCTTTGTCCCGTAGGGGGAGCTGGAGCGACTCAACCAATCCTCGGACGACATCAACCGATGCGAGACTGCGCTGGAGGTCAGTGTGACAAGACACGTGCTGCGGGGATTATTATTGCTGTTGGGAATTAAAAATCATAATATTCCGTTTACCAAATTGTTCTAATTAGTTATCTGACTCCATTAACCAAACACAACCTACATTCACCCGACAATTTACGCACGCTCGTCTCTTAATGGAAAAGATGAACAAGAAAAGTCGACATTTTCACACGGGGGCAGATTTAATTTCATTAATAATTGAACTACCGTATTTTCCACACTATAAGGCGCACCTAAAAGCCTTTATTTTTTTTTCCAAAAGCTGACCATGCGCCTTATAATACAGTGCGCCTTATATATTGATCAATATTAACCCGCAACGTCTTGCAACTAAGGCAAGCAGCCGCCGATTCTATTTTCCCCCGAAGGCGAAGTCGTCCGCGGTGTATGCTGGGATTTATATACCGGCGTTTCATTTCCTAACCAATGTGTCAATCATCATTTAAATCAGTCACTATTGGCTAAAGTTATTCGGAGGTAAAGGGGGCGGATCCTTTTTATCATTTACAGGCTCGCCTAGGCTAAAGGGGCGAAACAAAGCCTGCTATTGGCCAAAAAAGATGAATGTGAATCACACGTTGGGTTGCACTACGGCATAAAGAAAACATTTTTTACTATTCTGTATTTGTAAATATTTTACTCTCCTGGATTTACTACACTCACGGTTGTAAGAAGACCATGGTTACGTATCATTATTGAACGTGATGGCTGCAAGAGAACTTGGGTGAGCTATGCGGCTTTATATTTTCCCAGTATCTCGTTTTAGAACGATCTTGATGTTTCTGTGATGAGTCCATTTTTAAACTCAATTCAATTCAAAGTGTTTATTGTCATATGCACAGTAAAGAACCCCGTTTCCTTGCACAATAAAATTCTTACTTTGCTTTCCGCACAGTTGCCAGCAAAAAATAAAATGGAAACTAAGAAATGTTTGGCATTTCTTGAATCCCAAGACTTGAACCTTCCGAATGATATTTGGAACGATGCATTTGAGTGATTGGTGACATCATAAGGACACTGTTTCCGTACATTTCTGAGACACGTATTTGCTTCTTAGCAAGCTTTCGGAATGTTAAGTTTGACTGAACTATCTGACTGTTTTGTCGACGTTCCCATTGTAGCGCCTTATAATCCGGTGCGCCTTATGTATGGAAAATATAGGACCAAAAACTATTTTTAGGGGGTGCGCCCTATAAGCCGGTGCGCCTTATAGTGCGGAAAATACAGTAAGTGAACTCCATCGAGTACGGTCGAATTAGTCTGTGTGAAGCCTTCTCTGAAGTCTTCCAGCCTTTTTCCCTCGGCCCACGTCTTTCTGCAAGATGGTGTGCCGGCTCCTCCCATGGGCGTGCTAATGAAGCCCAACGTGAGCTCCACCACCTCGCTGCGATGTTTGGAAAACTCAAAACAGCGGAGAGCATTTCTCAAACAATGCCTGCCGTCCTCCGTCATTAGGGCCTATCTGCGTCGTCGGAAGTGCTGACTATCTTATCAGCCTCGCGTCCCGTTCCCGCCATTCCTGTAAACAATATTTTCTACCAGGGTGCCCTGAACTTTCACTGCTCATTGAACTTAAGCCTACTCGGTGAAAATCTTCATCGCACTCAATAAATGTATTTAATCGTATAAAATCCTTTATAGTCAAATGTATATAATCCTTCATTGCTCCGACATTTATTTCCATCTGCATGACCAATTCAGCCGGAAAACGAAGTGGCTTCTTAATTAGATTTGTCACTTTTATATATATATATAAATCTCTGTTGAAGTCAATACAAATTGTTACTTTATACTAGGGGTGGTATGGCTCGAGTATATATGGTTCTGAGATATAATTTTCCTCATGCAAATCTCATCTATAGCATTCCAATTCTCTTAGCGCAGAGTCCAGTCTAGTGCGTGCATAGCCGACGTAGTGCTAATAATGTGAATGGTCTGGTCCAAGTCAAGGTGTCACACAAACAGACCCCGTTCTGGCTGTACGTCGCTAAGGAATCCTTTACATTGTAGCTCATTAAACAATTTCGGTCCACTGTTAAGACACTTTATGATAAAAACCCACAGAACCAATTGTAAACACCCAGAAACGCCAGCCAATCACTCAGAGCAATTTGATTGGGTGAGCGGTAGGGGTGGATATAGCTATGCACACAGCACACTTCTCTGCCCTGTGCCATCTGCACCGGATATAAATACGTCAGTATCCTTGTTTGCAGTATTTTGTGTCATTTTCACAAAAGAACTCTGTTTGCACCTAGTTTCGAAACCATTATTCATGAAAAAAATACGGGTCGAAATGAGCATCAAAGATTTAAAGTAATTGCAGGAGGGAGACAAATTGAAGTTGCATATTTGTTGATATGGGACACAGGCTCTGGCATTATTTTTATTTCATAAATATGATCAGATCATCTAATGTCACACAGTCAAATACAATGCGCTGAAAAATTCGATTTTTGTCTGGAGAGCGGATTTGGCGGTTCTGCTGAAATTTGTCTTAAAATATACGGCATGGCTCTCTCTCATAAATAAAATGAAATAAAAAGACATTGTCTCATTAGCTGCACCGCTTATCCTCAGTAGGGTCGCGGGGGTGCTGGAGCCCATCCCAGCAATCATCGGGCAGTGGGCAGGAGACATTGTGGCGGCACGGCGGCGCAGTGGTTAGCGCGTGTGCAGCACAGTTCTGAGGTCATGGGTTCAAATCCAGCTACCGGACTTCCTGTGCGGAGTTTGTACGTTCTCCCCGTGCTTGCGTGGGTTTCCTCCCACATTCCAAAAAACATGCATTTCAGGTGAATTGGCCGATCCAGATTGTCCCTGATTGGCTGGCAACCAGTTCAGGGTGTCCCCTGCCCACTGCCCGATGATAGCTGGGATGGGCTCCAGCACCCCCGCGACCCTACTGAGGATAAGCGGTGCAGATAATGGATGGATGGATGGAAAAAAAACATTGTTATTATGGCTCTTGTGATCAACAAAAGTTCCCGACCCCTGCTCCATATAATCGTTACATAAAGCTAGCAGAGAGGATGTGTTTTTGCTGCTGTCAGCTAATCACTTTAAGGAATGAGGATATGAGGAACAGGCACCTTTGGGGAAAAAAAATAATTTTGCTATTACGGCTCTTTGGGTCAAAAAGCTTCCAGGCCCCTGCTTTATACACTTACAAAAGAGTAGCGACAGTTTTATCTATTATTTTTTAATGCGTATCAGTTCCCAAACAATAATGAGACAGTAACCTATGTTTTAAGATTAAAAAATGTTTACATTATTGATTTGCTCTGTGATCCTCGAAATATCACATCATCAAATTTTGCTGTTACTGAAATGGATGTTTTTTGGGTGTGTACCTTTTGAAAATTTCTTATTCTAGGCGGCAGTGTAAGCGATCTGGGCCACGTTTTATATGGTTGTAGGTCAGTGACATTACAGAAGAGGTGAAAGTCTCCCGCGTGGCTTTTATGGCTCAAAATTGTCAGATATGGCCAATGAGTTGCTCCACTCAGGGGGAAAAAATGTTAATTTGATTTATCCAACTGTTGGATTGAACAAAAAATAATTATATCCCTTCTCCTTGTCAGAAAATTCTGCACTTTTTAAGTATATTTTTTCCTGTTTCGATACATCTTATCCAGTTTTTTTTCTAATTGGTGGAATAAGCCAATTTTCCTCTATAGATATAGATGTATAGATATTTATAGATTGTCATCTTTAAAACGGCACATTTTTTGTTTCATTTTAAGAAATCTCATAGTCAGCAATATTTCATCTTCTTCTTCTCTATTCTATTCTTCTTCATTCTTCTTCTTCTATTTATCTCTCGTAATGGGGACCAAAACCCCCAATGTTATGCAAAAATCTGGGAAGTAGCCTCCCTCTCATTTTTACCAGGTGTTCTGCTGGCCCTTGCATGCAGCAGTAGTCGACTGGGGATAATGGGTCCCAGCGAAATGGCAGGCTTCAGAGGCCCAGACCCAAAAAAATGCACTTAGCAATACAGAGACCACTTGCTTCTTCGCACTTCAGTTATCACTGGTTCACTCTTTCATGAACTAAAAAAAAAAAAAAAAAATCAATTTTATAAAAAAACAAACAAACAATGGATGCTTCTTTACCACCAAGGCATGTTTCGGACATCCAAGATTCACGCCTATTTCCCAGCACTTGAGATCCCAGATGCCGATTGGCTAATTCATATCATAGTGTTTTTCATACTGACACCTGCTCTGCCTTCTCTCCTCATCTCGCTGAGAAGAGTTAGTGTCCTTTTCCTTTCGTCATGCCGCCTAAACCATGCATCTCTCTCGCTCGCTTAGCAAGGGTTTAAATCAGGATTCGTCCAAAAAAAACCAAAACATTGACTAATTTAAAATAAGTACTGAGTTACAAATTGTTATTTCTGTCGCAAAAAACTCTGTTGACCGGGCATTATGTATCGCAGCAACAACCATGCATATCGTTATAGGCAGACAAGAATGGCACACCCCCTGACAAAAGTGTTTCGGCGTAAATGATGGCAAAAAAGAGCCACCTGGCATAAGCCTCCTCTGCTCCCACCAATATCTAATAATGGATAACTGATAACAGCCAGTTCAATTTAGGCTAAAAGAACAGAAAAAAGAGCTATATGGCACAACATAAATTTGCTGGTGTACCACTTGCCATACCCATGCCAGAATCAGCGCCAAATTCTTACCACTGGACTACCGGTGATAGATGTGAAACGCACAACAAAATGAACATTCGTCTCTGGTACCATGACTAAAAACAGTGGGATAATATGATAAAATGAACAGCCTTTTCACAACTCATCTATACCTGTGGTTATCAAGGACACACCATTGCAACCCAAACCAGAAAAAAAATTCTACTACCCAAAATTATTGAATGAAAGAATTGTGCAGTCTAAAACAGATTAGAATTCATTCGCACTTCTAAAAACAACAACCTCCCCCCAAAAAATGACCAGCAATACCAAAACGACTTCAAATAATAATATTCCCTTTAATGCCAAATTAGCGGCAAGTTGAATGAAACCTAAAGTGCTTCACTTAAAATGCTTTGTCTTCAAAATAATAAAATCCATATTTTCATATTCTCTGCTGTATCTGCGTTTTGCCATGCTCAACATTGGTAAAAAAAACTTAAACGGTCTTTTTCTGTGGCGCAATACTTTCGCTAAGCACTGAAAATTCTGAGGGTACTGCTAATGGAAATGTGCTGATTTAGTGCCACTCCTTTCAAGGTTTCTATATTTTCCTCTTGCTAAGGTTTTTGAGTTTTTCCTTGCCCTCATGAAGGTTTTGGATCAGGGGATGGTGTCATGGGTCTGTATAGCCCTTTGAGACTTCTTGTGATTAAGGGCTATACAAATAAACTTTACTTGACTTACTTACTGTATCTAGCTCTCTAGCTTTCTATCTCTATAATTAATATCTATAAATACATAATTTGTTTTTCTACTGTTTTTTTTCGTTTTTGTCTAGGATGCCCGTCAAAAATTCCGCTCAGTCTTGGTGGAGGCCACAGTCAAACTGGACGAGCTCCTGAACAAGATCGGGAAAGCTGTGGACGAGTCCAAGCCATACTGGGAGGCCCGGCGATTGGCCCGGCAGGTCAGAATTGTATTTCATTTTCTTTACTTGCGCTCTGTAAGGTTTTGTCTTTCAGCAACTTCCTTCTTTTGAATGAGGAAGTGAGTTGAACCTGGAAAGTCCTCAATTGGTATTTCCTTTTTCTCCGATTGCAGTTGACGTTAGTGCACAATACACCCCATGTCTTGGTTTGAAGACGTTTTGAATGGGGCTCAGTTCACGGCTCACCTTTAGCGCTAGGGTCGTAGGAGCAACTCTTCCTGTTGTGTGTCTTGGTAACGTACAGCCGTGTGGCGCCTATCCCTCTCCAAGATGTTTGTTTTGGGTAGCGGTTTACTTCCCCACATAAAATACAGACACCTGCTCTGCCTTCTCCCTCATCTCGCTGAGAAGAGTTGGTGTCCCTTTCCTTTTGTCATGCTGCCTAAACCATGCATCTCTCTCGCTTGTGGTGCGTCCATGGTACCAGTAGTAGAAGCCCCCTTTTTTACAATTAAAGCAACCAATTGGGAATACGCTTTTTGCCTACATCACTAATACTAGTGGAAACGAAGCTAGCCTGAGTTTGAATAAGTTAGTTGCAAGTTGGGCTGATCGATATTTTGATGGGTTGCAGTGCCATTGTGTAATCGCAAGACACTGTGTTTTTTTTCCAGGATTTGTAGTTTCATGTTTGTGTTTGGCCAACCAGAATTGTCACAGTTCGGCCAATCACAGGCAAGTTTTAATGGCACTAGCCAATAAAGGCGAGGCAAAGGTTGCAAGCAGTGTGTGCACGCGACTGTGCCTTCTGTCAAGCATCCATTTTCCCAGACCCAGCTGCCACCCAAAACAAAATCTGTGCACGGCTACTGTTAGTGTCTCAGTGGCTCGATATGTTGAAAAGAAATTCATCAATTAAATCGATCTCTGAGAAATATCTGAGAAAGAGCGGAAAGAAATGGTGATCACCAACGGGTGTTCTGTGGTTTGTTTTCGAGTCCGGGAATCAACTAAGACTGCGTCGGAAGCAAAACTACTACTGCTGCGGCTAGGCTAACAGCTGTCTTAAGCCGCTAATGCCGAGCATGTAGCTCACCAACGCCATATCCATTACCCATGGACGTATGACCTGGAGCTACAACTTGTGGGAAACTGCTACATTTGGGACAGTTGTATTTCAATCATAGCAGAAACTTTGCTGAAGTCGTGTTGGTAGCTTCCGTTTATCCACCCGCTCTCTCATTCAACTACCTTACTCTAAAACAGGGATGTGATTTTTCCGACTATAGTCGGAATTCCGACTTTTTCACTTTCACTTTTTCCATAGTTTACGTATTTTAAGTTTAATATAGTATGTATCCTTCATTTATTGATTCTTAAAGCGTACTTTTATTTTCAAATCACTTGAGTCGGGGCAACATTTCCTCATACAATGTCGGGGTGACACGGAATTCAGTATACTGAAATTTGATTGGGCTCGAATGTGTCCATCTCTCTCTAAGCCAATGAGATTTCAGTTCTTTGCCCTTAATGCTGCTAGCCAATGTTGGCCTTCGAATATATTACGTCTCGCTAAACGTACTAGCTTGTTAGCATTATTAGTCGCTAAGACCTCGTCGAGAATGGAAGAAGTCTGCCATCCAACAATTCAGAAGAAAAGACCTTATCACTGACTGACCTTGCTCTATTTACGAAAAAATCAGGTATGTGGGCAAATTATTTTGTTATTTATTCTTCTAAAGATGTTACTTACCGTAAATTCCGGACTATAAGCTGCTACTTTTTTCCCTAACTTTCGAAACCTGCGGCTTATTCAGTGATGCGGCCAATCTATGTAATTTTTCGAACGGCCGCCAGCGGCGCTCGAGTGTTGCTACCATTAACTGCCCTGTCACAGCCACCCTTTGGGATGAAAGCTATATTATTATTAATAAAGCTTTTGAAAACTCTCTCGGTGTACCGTCTCTCTTTGTGAATATGTGTAACCCATGCATAATATGTATTTGCAACTGTATATTTTTGTAATTTATTTGTATTTATTTTAGACACTTATTCTGATATGTTTTGTACGGGTGAACGAAAAATGAGGGGCGGAACAAACGCGGGGTGCCGAGTTTAAGTGGGGACCGCTAAAGGTGAGGGACAAACGAGGAAAAAAGAGGGGGTAAAAAGTTGGTTAAAGAAAAAGGAGTTGCGTGAGTAAATGTGTTCATCTGATATATTTCTCCCACCCTTACCTTTGGAAATATACACTTTTTTCCTTGGATTACTTTCAACGGGACCCGGACTCTGCAGGTCTCCATCAAACCTTAAGTACCGATATCATTTTGCCGGCTGGGATTTTTGGACTGTGGACTTTAATGAAAGGACATTTAGTTTCAATCGCGGGACTTGAAGTCGGGTTTAGGCTAATTTTGTGTTTGTGTTACATGTTTGAATGTGGGCGCACGCGGCTTATATACAGGTGCGGCTTGTGTATGTACAAAATCGGTTTTCCTCTTAAAATGTGGTGGGTGCGTCTTATAATCAGGTGCGCTCTATAGTCCAGAATTTACGGTAAATGAATAATTCAAGCATGGTTTTGGGCAAGTAAATTGCTTAAAACCCAGGAGCTTCGGGGGGGCTGCGGCCCCCAAACCCCTGGCTAGGTTTCCGACTTTTTTCTCTTCACCTCAATCACATCCCTGCTAAAAGGAGAAGCCCTCCAATATCGTTGTACTTTTGAGTATTGACCATAAAGACCATCTATTCAACTGCAATTCTGTATTCAGTTTTTATGTGTAGATCTTTAGTTATTTTGTCACAGTCGTATACTCTCAGTCCGTTCTGATGTTCACCAGGTTTTTTGTTTTCCTCTTCATTGCTGACGTTTTACGGTCGTCATCAACTGCTTTTGCAAAGTCAGACCAAAGTCTTAAAAAAATGCTGGCCAGTACCATTTCACTTTAACGAGGATCGCTTTTCAAAAGAGTCCTTCTTTGTCCTCATTTGAGCCGAACAAGGACGTTACGGCTTCACTTATCTGCCTGCGTTCAGGTGCAGAAAAAAAGTCACGTCAATTAGCATTTCGATGTGTGACCCGGTCCCAAAACTTCGCGATTGGTTGCATGCGACAATGAAGTCTTTGTGGTCACTCAAGTGTTTTTTCTTCTTTCCTTTTTGGTGCCGCCGTCTTTGATAGTCCACGTGGCGAATCAACTCTGATGTAATTAGAGGCGTTTCGTTGAGGCTTGTTTACATCCCATTCGAATATTTTCCCTGCAAAACTGGGGCTCCTCATCTTCAGTCCTGCAACGATTGAATTAAGTTTGTGTTTGCTTGATTGCTTCCTGTAAAATCATTTCTTATACATGTTTTTTTCAACATTTTGATGAGTTAAATTACCTTTTTTTGATATGCAAAACTGTGGAGTAGGGGTACTCTACTTTCTTGTTACTGGTCAGGTTGAAGTCAAGTCAAGTCAAGTCATGTTTATTTGTGACGCCCTTAATCACAAAGAGTCTCAAACGGCTGCACAGACCACAGATTATTGCACAATCCACTGCCTCTAGTTACATGCTAACGGCTACATGCTAACGAGTTATGCTAAGGTTCGAGAGCGTTCTCCATCTGAGCCCCGGTGCTGTGGAATGCTCTTCCCCCTGAGATTCGATCTGCAACCTCAGTGGAAATGTTTAAATCTATAAAGCCATACGAATAAACATGACTTGACTTGACTAAGGGACAAATGCTGGCAAGTCATGCTAACGGCTAAATTCTAACAGATTATGCTAATGGTTATGTGCTAACAGCTACATGCTAAGAAATTATGCTAACGGCTACATGCTAACAATATATGCTAACAGAAGGGCTCCCAGTTTTATATACATTTCGAAATTAACAACTTGCTACTACCATGTTTTTACGATTATGTTATGACTGCATTGTAATAATCAAAAGTAGTCAAGTCATGTTTATTTGTGACACCCTTAATCACAAAGAGTCTTAAAGGGCTGCACAGACCACAGATTATTTGAAACTACGGACTATTATTACAGCATCCCCTGATCTAAAACCTACATGAGGGCAAATAATACACAGATATTGTCAACATAAAATATAGGTTATTCATATGCTATAGAATAGAAGTGTTTTTTAAGCTTAAATTTAAACAGTTCCACTGAGGTTGCAGATCGAATCTCAGGGGGAAGGGCATTCCACAGCACGGGGGTCCAAATGGCGAAAGCTCTCGAGCTTGGACATTTCTTCTTGGCTCTTGGGATCACTAGTAGACCAGCATTTCGAGAGCAAATGCTCCGGACCGAAACATAGGGCGAAATTAAATCTGAAAGATATGAGGGAGCAAGTCCATGCATGATTTTGTATACTACCAACAGAACCTTAAAATCACACCTTAAGCTAACAAGGAGCCAATGCAGGTTAGCTAAAATCTGGGTCGTGTGATCAAACTTTCTTGTCTTAGTTAAAAACCTCGCTGCAGCATTTTGTACCAGTTGAAGGCTCTTGATTTTGGACTTTGGGAGACCGGAGAGTAGTGGATTACAGTCATCGAGACAGGAGTTAACAAAGGCATGAATTAAAATCTCCGCGTCCGGCTGAGACAGCACAGGGATAATTTTAGCAATGTTGCAAAGATGGGAAAAAAGCCGTTCTAGTAATATTCTCAACGTGTGTTTGAAAGGACATATCGGGGTCAAACATGACACCTAAATTTTTAACTGAGTCACTCTGGGTTATATTACATTTGTCAATGTTCAGAACAGTTTTTGAGAACAACTCACGGCATTTAAATGAACCAATACCTAGCATTTCGGTCTTTTCAGAGTTAAGGCGCAAGAAGTTCATCAACATCCATTCTTTTATCTTAGTGAGGCAGGCCTCCAAATTTCCAGTCTAGTGTGGCAGATTCCTCCATCTGAAGATAGAGTTGAGTATCATCTGCATAGCAATGAAAACTGATATTATACTTGCGAATAATATCACTTAATGGAAGAATGTAAATGCTGAAAAGAAGGGGTCCAAGTACTGAACCCTGCGGAACACCACAGGTAACACTAAAGGGCTCTGATGTCATTTCACCATATTTAGACAGTGCGTCCTATCTGAGAGGTAGGATCTGAAACATAAGAGGACAGTTCCTGAGAGACCAATCCATTTTTCCAACCGTTCTAGTAAGATATTATGGTCCACAGTGTCAAAGGCAACACGAAGGTCTAGCAGCAGCAAGAGTGATGAAGCGCCAGAGTCCATTGCCAGTAGAAGATCATTGGTTGATAAAAAAAAAAAAAAAAAAAATCAAGGCTTTTGATAGTGGCATCGCATGTATTTTTAAAGGTAAATGCGCTGCCAGTTAAAAAATAGCTCTACATCAGATCCACGCAAGCTTTATTGAGGTTTTGACTCTAGGTGTGGCGTGCTACCAGAAGAGATGATGATTCGTGTTGACTCATTTGCGGGTTAAAGTTTTGCAGCGAAGCTTTCGTCGCCGCCGCCACGAACGCCTCCCGCTTTCTTCTTCTGTCATTCCGCTTGAGCTGAAATGCGTTTGCATCACACAGGAAAGTCATGCCAGTAACAACAATCCACGGCTCTCTTACACAATCGCCTCATAAAAGCTCAGTTAGCGTTTTTCTCGTAATTTCTTGAAAACTAAATTTCTGGTCCCAAGTTAGCTTTTTAGCAGTGGTCCACAACCTATTCTGTACCACTAGGGCTGCAGGGTTTTGAAAAAAAAAACAAAAAACAATTGTGATTTGTTTTTTTCAGATATGTATTGCAATTTTGATCCAATTTTTGATTTATTGCTATTTTTTGTCAGAACTTATCCAACGGAGAGTATACGACTGTAACAAAATAACAACTATTGATCGACAGCTTAAAACAGATTTGCATTTTAAAAAAAAATGGTCTTTGTAGTCATTATTAGGGGCGGCAGTAGCTCAGGATGTAGAGCGCTCGTCTTGGGATCAAGGGATCCCAGTTCGAATCCCGGCTCGTCCATGTTACATGTCGAAGTGTCCTTGGGTAAGACACTGAACCCCTAATACCCCCAATAAGCAGGTTAGCGCCTTACATGGCTGCAAGGCCGCTATTGGGAAATGTGGAGCACATTGTAAAGCGCTTTGGGAAGTCATTGACTTGAAAAGCGCTATAGAAATGCAGATCATTTAATTTCATTTCATTATACAAAAGTATAAGAAAATTGGAGGGCTTATTCTTTCAGATTTAGAAAGCGGCTGGCTAGCTGCATGATCGGGGCGGCAGTGGCTGAGGAGGTAGAGCGCTCGTCTTGGGATCAAGAGATCGCAGTTCGAATCCCGGCTCCTCCGTGTTACATGTTGAAGTGTCCTTGGGTAGGACACTGAACCCCCTAATGCCCCCAATAAGCACCTTACATGACTTGCACTGCACATTGTAAAGCGCTTTGGGAAGTCTTCATTGACTTGAAAAGCGCTACATAAACGCAGATCATTTCATTTCATTGTTGATTGCCATGTTGGATTGGATGGAGCAGTTGGATGATAGAATCAGATTAGCGCGACTTCAGCAAGGCCTCCTCGATGATTAAAATACAAGAGTCCTGAATATAGCGGTTTTACTCGAGTTGTAGCTGAAGATCATGTGTTTCCTGGGTAATGGATCTGGCGTTGGTGAAATACAGCCTCCAATGGGGTGTCTTAAGAGAGTTGTCAAGCCTAGCTGTAGCACGAGTCAGGACCCGCAAACTCGCTATTGCTTTCTCTCCTGATGTCGCTTCAGTTGATTCCCGGACCTGATAACAATCCACGGAGCACCCGTTGGTGATCAACATTTCTTTGAGCTCTTCTGACTTTCCCCAGAAACCGATTCAATTGATGAATTTCTTTTCAATATAACGAGCCGCTAAGGCTACTAGCTGCCGTGGTGTGTCGTCATTTGTTTTGGTGGCTAATTGTGTGCACGCCTGCCCCACACTGGCTGTTTCAATGAGCATACACCAGCCTATCACAGTCTCGCACACACTGCTTGCAAACTTTATTGGCAAGTGTAGATGAACTTGCCTCTGATTGGCCGGCTTCGTTAAAACTAAACTGTGACAATTCTGGATGGCCAAACATGGGACTATAACCATCCTTCTTCTTCATCATCCTTGCAAAAAACGCAGTGTCTTGCGATGAAACAATCACACTAAGTCACTTCGCAATATCGATTCGATTTCGGCTAATCGCGCAGCCCTACCACAGATCAGTTTAAGGTCTGACAATATTCTCGCAACCTGACCCAATGATAACATTCTAAATAATTATAATAGGCCTAAATCCACTAGACTGCTAGGGGTGTAGATGACATTGGAATAGATATTCAGTATTATCTCATCACACAATTTTTGCTCACTGTGCCACCACGGATTA
This sequence comes from Urocampus carinirostris, assembly GCF_059441175.1. Taxonomy (NCBI): domain Eukaryota; kingdom Metazoa; phylum Chordata; class Actinopteri; order Syngnathiformes; family Syngnathidae; genus Urocampus; species Urocampus carinirostris. Next base: position 66,856,346 of record NC_142350.1, on the reverse strand, counting down.
TTGTTAGAGAATGAAGAAAATTGAGTCGTCCTGAAATGTATAAATAAACGCAGAAAAAAGCATGACGACAACCCTTTGTTGTATCTGAAAATAAAACATTAAATAAATGCATTGGAAATTTTATTCTTGTATTGTGTTCATAATTTACTTTGACAATATATGACTTTAATCATGGCCCTACGTACTTGGTAGGTAAAATTCAATGCCTTTTCCGATGTCATCTACATCCTTTGAAGTCTAGTGGTTAAGATTCGGCGCTTTTACTCGCACAATCCGGGCTCGATTCCCTTTGCATCCAATGTTGGTAAATTGAAGTCGGCAATATTTTTCGACTGAACAATCATTTCTCAAAAGCGATCATATAGAAAACCATGTGTATAATGCAAACCTGGACTTAATGTTCTTTTTTTTGATCAAAAAAATCGAATCTGCATTATACATGGATAAAAACTATTAGCAAAAAACAAGTTTTTTTAGTTTTTTTTTTTTTTACAACATATAAGGAGAAGGGGCAGCACGGCGGCGCAGTGGTTAGCGCATATGCGGCACAGTTCATGTCATGGGAACCTCCTGCGTGGGTTCAAATCCAGCTCCAGACTTCCTGTGCGGAGTTTGTATGTTCTCCCCGTGCTTGCGTGGGTTTCCTCCGGGCACTCCGGTTTCCTCCCACATTCCAAAGACATGCATTTCAGGTGGATTGGCCGGTCCAAATTGTCCCTAGGTGTGAATGAGCGAGCGAGTTGTCTGTCCCCGTGTGCCCTGCGATTGGCTGGCAACCAGTTCAGGGTGTCCCCTGCCCACTGCCCGGATGGGCTCCAGCCCCCCCGCAACCCTAATGAGGATAAACGATACAGCTAATGAGATGAGATATAAGGAGAATTTTTGTTCTTTCCTACTGACCCGGCACCAGTTCGCGGCCCGTTGGTTGCCAACCACCGCTTTTGAGGCCAAACGAGGACAAAAACAAAATCCCTCACCTCTCCCATTATATTAGCTTATAATTTTTTTTTAATCTTATTTCCGCATGTAAAAATCCAATTTTGAAGCGGAAAAACCACCTGTAAACAACAAAACATGGCATAACCCCGTCCGCAGCTGACCCGGCTCCCGGACGTTTAGAGACGTCAGCGTTTTTGCTTTCGGAAGACTGCGGACTCCATTCCAACGTGACCCCGACAAGGCGGCGGTTGTTGTCGGCGTCACGCTACGCCTGCCAACGTGCTAAACGGCCACGCTGATCGAGTTAGCGCTAGCACGTGATGATGTCAGCGTTTTTGGCCGATGTTTTGGGTGATTCAGCAGGGCGAAATACCTGTTTGCATTTGAAGGACCACAGACTTTTTCTTTCTTCATTTGTTTAAATCAACATTCTGGTTGTGAAGAGAGACTAGTAAACCCAAGCATTGTATTGAGAAGAATGAGGTTTTTATTACAATAAAACAAATACAATCCAATAAAACGGGATATTCTGGGTTTATCAAGTCGAGTCACGCCATTAATCACAAAGAGTCTCAAAAGGCTGCACAGACCACAGATGATTGCAAACCACAGACTATTATGACACCATCCCCTGATCTAAAACCTACATGAGGGCAAGGAAAAACTCAAAAACCTCAACATGAGTGGTGTTCTCGTGCCCGCATCCCTGTGTCCTAGACGCATCTTTTTTGCTGGGGACGCATTGGGTCAAATCAAGGTGCGATTACTTTTTTATTTTATTTTTTTTAACAAAGATTTACCGCACTCCAAACTTTTCGTCAGGCAGATCCGCCATTGTTGTTTTGGTCTCGCGCCGATCTCGGCAAACGAGATCTCGTTTCTTCGAGATGACGTCATTGTTGTGGCGGTTGTTGAGTGAAAGAAGTATGCCTCCGAAAAAACAATTGGTACTAGGTGCAAATCAACAGAAAATTGGTAATTTCTTTAGTGTCGGTAATAAGTCGAAACATAACACAGAAAGTGGTAACAACGGCAATAATTCCGGCCTGAAAAAACGGCGGAGAAATTCTTCAGAAGACCGCGAAGGCAAGGAAAACACGTGTTTGAGTTTGAACAATTCGATGAAAGAAAATAAACAAAAGAATTATCCTAGCAAGAAAATGACTTTTCTGCCAAAATGGACTAAATTATATTCCTGGTGACGCTATGAGGAGGATGATAATGGATTGGACCTTGAGAAGGCATTACAACTGTGGCGGGACAGCAAACCACCAAGAATATATGAACTGAAAAATCTGAAGTGATAACTTGCTTTTTATTACCAATTAACTGTGATGATTAAAATGCAATAAGATATAAATATTTCAGCAATATTATTTTGTATAGTGTATAATATTGTGAACTGAAAAATCTGAAGTGATAACTGCTTTGTATTACTGTGATGATTAAAATTGACTGAATATATAGATACCCATAGATTTTTGAGCATGCGAGTCCCCGGGACCCATCACTTTTCAGAGGTAAAATGAACACTGCATGAGGAAAATGAAAAAACCTTGAGAAGGGACCGCACATGAGGTCATCCCCCTTCCAGCATGAACCAGGCTGCAAAAGAAACCAAATATAAATAAAATTATGACTCACAACACGTGGTAAGCTTTCTCTCCTGGCTTTGATCTCTTTGATCTCCAGCAAAACAAACATAAAATTCGACAGAAACAAAATGAAAAAAGCACGAGCTATCGATCAGTTCCTCTTTTTATGTGGACTAGGGACGCTTGACCAGAACATGCATCTATGGGCGTGGTCTTAGATATCTGATACTCTCAGTATCAGGTGACGGTGTTTGAATTTACTAAAATTGTTAGAAAGCTAAAGAAGTGAGAAATTGTCATAATGGTCTGTACTTGACAATGTCCCTCCAATCAACATAATTACATACGGTGAGAGAATTATTGTATCAATACATTGCCTATGGAGTGACACATTTCAATTCGGATTGCATTTTTCTCGCGCTTTTCAGGCCCAGTTGGAGGCCCAAACCGCCACACATGACTTCCAGAGGGCTTCTGAGGTCCTCCGTGCCGCCAAAGAAACCATCTCCCTGGCCGAACAGCGCCTCCAGGAGGAGGACCGGCGTCATTTTGACTCCGCTTGGCAGGAGATGCTCAACCACGCCACGCAACGGGTCAGCATCCGACCACCCTTCGAACTGGACATTATCTTCCTTGATGAAAATACTAATAAGCTGTGATTGGCTATGCAAGGTGATGGAGGCGGAGCTTGAGAAGACCCGAAGCGAGGCAGCGCATCAGGAGACGTCGGCCAAGCACGTGGCGGCCGTCGCTCGGATGAAACAGTTGGAGAAAAAACTTCGACGCACTATCAACAAGTCCAAGTAATTTCATCGATTTCTTATTTTATGGTGGAAATCCTTATGACGTCATCTTCTTTCCCACAGGCCCTACTTTGAGATGAAAGCAAAGTTCTACCTGCAGCTGGAGGTACGCGAAAGGCTCATTTCTGTCTCGTTCAACATCGTGCTGCAATTATCGATCATTCTCATAGTTGACTCATACAGTAGTATAGTCCAATAGTCGACTCATGGTATAGTCCGACTATTGAAATGACTCCGTTGTCTTAAAATGTTCTCGTATCACAAAGTTACTGCCATGATACGCAAGGTCTGCTTTGCAAAATTCTAGGATTCTGTCCAATCCTAGCTAAAATGCTCCCAAACTTAAGATGTTTTGATACGCGTACTTGATGTTGTCGGAGTCATTTCTGTATTCCATTTATTCCGTTACTCCCTAAGCCTGCACAAAATTTAGTATTTTTTTTTCATATTTAGTTTATTTTGTCTTTTATTAGCATATTTGGTATTGGAGTCATCCAAAAGTAATTGAAAGTAATCCAGTTAAAGTAACCCTACTCATCCCTGCGCATCCAGCGCTTACCATACAGGGCAGTAGAAAAGAGCACGAGCTATCGATCAGTTCCTCTTTTTATGTGGACCAGGGACGCTTGACCAGAACATGCCTCTTAGATATCTGATACTCTCAGTATCGGGTGACGGTGTTTGAAATTACTAAAAATTTTAGAAAGCTAAAGAAGTGAGAAATTTTCATAATGGTCTGTACTTGAGAGGATTATTGTATTATGTTATTGCTTTAGAAAGAGATGCTATTGCACATGAGCCAAATTTCAGAAGAGATTATTGTAGTGTAAGATGCCTATCTATTATCTATCTATCTATCTATCTATCTACCCTGGTCATATCCCTTAAGAGGAGTGACCGACAGCAAGACAAACACATACAAAAACATAGAAAATAAAAAGGGAAAAAGTAGCAAAAAAACACACACCAGAATTTTTGGACCATGACTAACCCAAATGCCCAAACACCCAAACAAGTTAAGCACCTCGGCACCCAAGTCGGTCACGCTTTCGTTCCTCCAGATGAAACGGGGCACAAGAAAGCGGCCATGTCACTCGGGTCAGGGTGACACAACACACTGTTCAACAGCAGGCTCCAACAGCTTTCACTGGTTTACCCCTGCCGCATCATAGAGATGTCCTGCACATCCCTTAGAACATGTCCAAACATCCCAACTATCCCCAACACCTCTCCACTCATTCCAATCCAAAAAAACTAATAAGATGCCTAACTGTTTCTGGTGACCATAGTCGACAACGGAATCTATTTTGTATTTCCATTTTGCCGACAATGTCAACCAATCGTTGCAGCCCTAATTACAAACCAATCACTGTGACCAATCCCCTTCCTCCCCTAAAGAACCTGAAAAAGACCGTGGACGAGCGACAGGCCAAATTATCGCAGGCCAAGGCCGAGTACAAGGCGGCACTGGGGAACCTGGAGGCCATCTCCGACGAAATCCACGAACGGCGCCGTAGCTCCGTGATGGGCCCCCGGGGACGAGGCGTCGGGGCCGAGAGCGTCAGGGACCCCTCGTCCGACTGCAAGACCGAGTCTGATGGCATTTCCAGTAAGATTTATAACACCCTTCCGAAATTTCCATCACATACTGGGAAAATGTATGGCAAACTTATAGTTTAACAGACGTTCAAAATTAGGAGAGAAGACATCAATGAATTTTGGTTTTGGAAAAAGAATAAGAGCACTGTACAAAATTCCTAAGATGTACAATATCCAACCTGTTCTAAGGGGCACCGCATGAAACTTCTTTTTCATCAAAATCTTCTAGGTAATTGTCCGGTTATCATCACAAACATTTGACACGCCATAACAATGTTAATAATAAGCAAATGTGTGATAAATATCTGATGATTATCCCTTTTTTGGCATGAAAAAACACCGGAGAAATTCTTCAGAAAACCGCGAAGGCAAGGAAAACACATGTTTTGAAGCGAACGATTCGACGAAAAATAAACAAATGGATACTCCTAGCAAGAAAATGACTTTTCCGGCAAAAATGGACTCAATTATATTCCTGGTGACGCTATGAGGAGGATGATAATGGAGGCTACATGATGCGTGCATCCAGCGTGACAAAAAAACTGGATTGCATAAATCAGTTCGCAATACGAACTTTCAGAAAAGCACATTGGATCGGCACAATGAAAACCACGAATTAGCTATGGAAATTCCGTTGCTGCATTTGGAACTTGAGAAGGCATTACAACTGTGGCGGGACGGCAAACCACCAAGAATATATGAACTGAAAAATCTGAAGTGATTAAAACTTCCTGAATATACAGACTAATATTATTTTGTATAATGTACAATATTTTTGTGAACTGAAAAATCTGAAGTGATAACAGCTTTGTATTACCAATTAAGTGTGATGATTAAAACTGAATGAATATATAGATTTATATATTTATTTATATATTTGTCGCCAATTTACAATTTCAACCTAGATAAGACTAAATTTTGGGGACCCATAGATCTCTGTGGGACCAATGTTCCCTCTAAGCTGCGCGCGTGCACAATTGCGCACTACCCAGAGCTTTTCCGCACACAAGAAAATCTAGCCAAGCTCACAAAAGTCAGGGCTCGAAATTGCTAATTAAGAAGCAAATTAAGTCAAAATTACAGTGCATGAAGGTAAAAATACATGGGTTGAGGAGAACGAAGTTGAGTTAAGTCAGTATAGTTTTTCGAGAACCGGCTTCTTCGGCTCGGCTCACTAAAAAGAACCGGCTCTTTCGGGTCCCAAACGGCTCTTCAGGTTGTTTTTGCTTATTTAATCCCTACACGACCAAATATTATGTAAAATTGTGCACAAAAGGACTTAAAGGAAGGGGGATTTAGACCAAAAAAGAAAAAAAAAATACCAAAATGAAAAAGTAGTGAAAAGCTGAGAAAAAAGAAACAAAAGGAAGAGAAAAAAAGAAGGAACATTTTAGAAAAAAGCCAGAAAAAAAAGAAAAGGAAACAAAGGAAAAAGGTAAATAGAGAACAAAAAGAAAAAAGTAACACCTGGGAAAAATAAACACAATCAGATTTTTTTTAAAGGAATTGAAAAAATAGAAAAAGAAAAGGTTTGTGTTGCATTCAAATAATTTGTCAGTCTTGTTACCAACATTGTACTTTCACAAAAAAAAATGTGATTAAATACAGTTATGTATCTTACAACCGACTCAATAAGCCCCCCAAAATGTTAATATTATGCGACAAAATATATCAGGAAATAAAAAGAAATGGATATCTTGTGAAAGAATTGTTGTAAAAACAAATGACGTTTGTAGGCCGTCAAACCTTTGCAATAATAAATGAGTCAATTCGTTCAAAAGTGAAAAAAAAATTGCATTGCCGGAAACTCTGACCATTCATCAATTTGTTTGTCGTACAGTGGAACTTTTCCACACCATATAATAAAAACGTCACAAGACAAATGATTTCGTATGCATGGGGTCTACTGCCATGTTATCACTGTACACATCACACAGTAATTTTCGCACTGTACTGTGGGAAATTATCTAATTTGTGTGCCTGTGCGGTCTAGCGTAGCGAAGGCCATCTTTCATTTGGATTTACTGCTACTGGAGATGTAAGGGCAAGGACTGGTGGTGTCCCACTGAATTTTTTTCAATGAAAGAAATATGCCTTAGCTTAAAAAATGTTGAAAAACACAGGTCTACCTTTTCCATTTTAGCCCTCATCTTCTTCTCCCTCCCACCACAGTGATGTCAGTGAGTATGGAGGACGAGGCAAGCAACGGTGCCAGTTTTGCGTCCGAAGACGACTCCGAGACGCGTTCCACGTGCAGTCTCGGTTCTTCACCAAGCAGCCCCCAGGAACTCCAGTCGCCTTGTTCCTTCACCTCTTCCTGTCCGTCACCGACCCCGTCCGGCGGCTCCTCCTCGTCCTCGCATCCATCCAGGCCCTGCAGCCTGGACCTGCCCGGCACAGTCTCCCTGTCGGATTTCGGACTCATCTCGCCCGTGCTCGGCCCTCGCAGCGAATGTAGCGGGGCCTCGTCGCCTGATTGCGACCTAGAGAGAGGTGAGTAGCCTTAGATATCTGATACTCTCAGTATCAGGTGACGGTGTTTGAAATGACTAAAATTAGTAGTAGCTAGTCGGGTCAAACTATCAGAATCTGTCAGTACATGTGGACAAAAGTCAAAAAGCTGCCTGTGGATGCTCTCGATGCCATACTAGATTGAGGCACGAGAGGCGGCTCTTTAATTTTCTGCATGATTTCACTTTTGTTCTTGAAGTCTAAAAATAGGAGTTCTGATATTTTGATGAATGACTCCTTCATGTAGTCACCATCTGTGAACAACACATTGCCAACCAATGTTCCCTCTAAGCTCTGTGTGTGCACAATTGCGCAGTACCCAGAGCTTTTCTGCGCACAAGAAATTCTAACCAGATCACAAAAATGAGGGATTAAATTGCCAATTAAGAAGCGAATTAAGTCAAAATTACAGTGCATGAAGGTCTAAATACACAGGTTCCCCTGACGTTGTGTTCTAAATGCGGTATTTTGAAGTCAAGGTCGAAGTAGAACGAAGTTGAGTAAAGTTAGTAGAGAACCGGCTTCTTCGGCTCGGCTCACTAAAAGGAACCGGCTCTTTCGGGTCCTAAACGGCTCTTCAGGTTGTTTTTGCTTCTTTAATCCCAACATGACCAAATATTATGTAAAATTATGCACAAAATGACCTTAAGAAAGGGGGGGAATAGAACAAAATAGAAAAAGCAGAAAAAATTTTAAAAAGTAGAAAAAACACGGAAAAAACAAGGAAAAACTGCTGTTGCATTCAAATAATTTCCAATTATATCAAGTCAATCTTGTTGCCAACATTGTACTTCGGCTAAAAAATGTGATTAAGTACAGTTTTGTATCTTAGAACCGACAAAATAAGCCCCAAAAATGTTAATATGATGCGACAAAATATATCAGGAAAAAAAAAGAAATGGATATCTTGTGAAAGAATTGTAAGAACAAACGAGGTTTGTAGGCCGTACAACCTTCGCAATCGTACATGAGTCAATTCATTCAAAAGAGAAAAATCATTTTGCATTGCCGGAAACTCCGCAAAATGTAACGTGATGTCAAGTTTTGGACATGTTTGATAATGATTTAGTTGCCACACTTGGGATTGCCGTTGCTCACTGTTGTTTCAAGCGTTGCTCACCGACTTTGTATAAACGCTCAGACCCGTAAGGAAAATGACAGGGAACATTGTTGCCAACTGTGCTTACAGCACTGTTGGTAATGCGTTGTGCCTGGCTAAGCCATCACAACTACCGTAAATTCTGGACTATAAGGCGCACCTGATTATAAGCCGCACCCCCCACATTTCGGGAGGAAAACTGATTTATTACTTACACAAGCCGCACCGGTATATTAGCCGCACGCATCCACATTGAGGAATGAAGTCCTTTTTAACTGCGCAATTTTAATGGGGAGAATCTGAACAGATTTGTTGTTTCTCTGATGCTTGTTAATTATCAGACACATCATATTATACCTCTAACCACTAGGTTGAATCGCCTGTTTCCAGCGAAGGGACTGAGTCGAAGCCCCGACCTGACTAACACATGCTGACTATTTAAGAATCTCAAGGTCTGCTGAATGAACGTAAAATGATCCCGGTGATTATCATTTGATGCAGACCTGCAGAGTCCGGGTCTCGTTGAAAGTAATCCAAGGAAAAAAAAGTGTATATTTCCAAAGGTAAGGGTGGGAAAAATATATATGCACTTTTGTCTGCGGTGTCCAGGGCTGAACATTTGGGAAAAAAGTAGCGGCTTATAGTCCAGAATTGACGGTAAATATATTTTCCTCCCCGATCTTTTTCAATGTGTAAAAATCTTCGGAAACGCGCCCCAAGCAGTCCTGACACGTCCCTCCTCGCATCTCAGGTGAGCGAGCAGAGGGTGCCGAAGTGGTGATGGACAACGGGCCGGTTACCGTCAACAACAACCGGAACCAAAATGGCGGCGGCAAGCGCACCTTCAACCTGGAGGCTCGTTTCAGTTTCCTCAACCTGCGACGCCAACGAAGCGACGCCAAAACCCCGGACAACTTTACCCAGAAGACCGTGGTCGTGAAGGCACTGTGAGAGAACTGTCGCCAAAACTCTTCTAGGCAATGGCAGGAAGGAGACACTAGTTTTTTTTTTACTCTTCTTTAACAAACAAACTCATCCGTTTTAGTATCTTCTTGTTAAAAGATCACCGAAGTTGGTGTGGTGCGGAGGTGGCGTGTGGCATTGTTAAATAAAAGATGTTGCACTGTATGCTGTTCCGGTTCTGGAAATGTTTTATCCCCCTTCTCCGTTTTCTCCAATTAGGGTTTTATAAGGAAGCTTGGATGCCAAACTCAAAAAAAAGGTCCAATCCAGAGTTTCTGTTCTCAGGTAGGCCGGATCAGCAAAGGAATATATGGTAAATGGTCTGCATTTCTATAGCAGTCAATGAAGACCTCCCAAAGCGCTTTACAATGTGCTTCACACTTACCCATTCACACACCAATAGGGAGTCAGCCTCCAAACGTTTTGAGGATAATCAAGATGCTAAATGGTAAATGGTCTGCATATCTATAGCGCTTTTCATGTCAATGAAGACCTCCCAAAGCGCTTTACAATGTGCTTCACTCTTACAATAGGGAGTCAGCCATGCAAGGCGCCTACCTGCTTATTTTTGGCAGTAGGGATTCAGTGTCTTACCCAAAGACACTTCGACATATAACACGTAGGTGCCGGGAATTGAACCTGAGACCTCTTGATCCCAAAGATGACACTCAGAGAAGTGCAAGAGAAAAACAAGCTGCAGGTTGAAATATGTCAACTTGATGTTGCCAAAGCCAGGTGCCTCGAACAAAGACACTGTACTTGTATTTCTTTTTCTCTCTCTCTCTCTCTCTCTCTCTCTCTTTTCCACCCATTTTCCCCCACTCTCTGTCTCTGTCTCTTTTACTCTCTGTGTCTCTTCTCTTCCTTTGTTGCTCTTTGTCTCTTTCTCTCTCTGTGTCTTTTAACCTCTTTTGCTCTAACTTCCTTTTTTCCTTTTCTCTTTCTCTCTTCCTACCCTTCGCGCTTTCTTTTCTCCTTTCTTTCCTTCTGTCTTTCTATTTCTCTTTGGATTTCTTTCTTTTTCCCCTCTCTCACAACTTTTTATCTTTTATTTCTCACGCTCTCTCCCTCTCTCTCTTTCTTTGTCCCGCCCTCTCTCTTTTTCCCTCCCTCTTTCTCTTATTTCTTGATCTCTCTTTTACTTTCTCTTTAATCTACTAGTCCGGCCCCCGACAGAATGTTGGTTCAATCGTGTGGCCCCTGAGTTCAAATGAGTTTGACACCCCTGGTTTAGATCAAGAAATGTGCATTGGATCAATAAAGGTTGTGAAACATTGGTTAGATAATGGGTCCGCAACCCAAAATGTTAAAAGAGCTCAAGAAGACTAAAAAAAAAGGTCTAGAAGTATAGAGTAATTGCGCACTGCTCGCACTTTCTCGGCGCACAAGAAAATCGAGCTAGCGCACAAAAATCAGGGCTTGAAATTACTAATAAAGAAGCGAATTAAGTCAAAGTTACAGTGCATGAAGTTAAAAATACACGGGTCCCCTGACGTTGTGTCCTAAATGCGGTATTTTGAAGTCAAGTCGAAGGAGAACGAAGTTGAGTAAGGTTAGTGAGGTATGTCGAGAACCGGCTTCTTCGGCTCGGCTCACTCAAAGGAACCGGCTCTTTCGGGTCCTAAACGGCTCTTCAGGTTGTTTTTGCTTCTTTATTCCCAACATGACCAAATATTAAGTAAAATTATGCACAAAATGACTTAAAGGAAGGGGGGAATAGAACAAAAAAGAAAAAAAATACCAAAATGAAAAAGTAGTGAAAAGCTGAGAAAAAAGAAACAAAAGGAAGAGAAAAAAAGAAGGAAAATTTTAGAAAAAAGCCAGAAAAAAAAGAAAAGGAAACAAAGGAAAAAGGTAAATAGAGAACAAAAAGAAAAAAGTAACAGCTGGGAAAAAATAAACACAATGAGATTTTTTTTAAAGGAATTTAAAAAAAAAAGTAGGAAAAAAAACATGGAAAAAAGAAAAAGTTTGTGTTGCATTCAAACAATTTCCCATTATATCAAGTCAATCTTGTTGCCAACATTGTACTTCCACTCAAAAATGTGATTAAGTACAGTTCTGTATCTTACAACCGACTCAATAAGCCCCCAAAAATGTTAATATGTGACAAAATATATCAGGAAATAAAAAGAAATGGATATCTTGTGAAAGAATTGTTGTAAAAACAAATGACGTTTGTAGGCTATCGTACATAAGTCAATTCATTCAAAAGAGAAAAATCATTTAGCATTGCCGGAAACTCAGCAAAATGTAAAGTGATGTCAAGTTTTGGACATGTTTAATAATGATTTAGTTGCCACACTTGGGATTGCCGTTGCTCACTGTTGTTTCAAGCGTTGCTCACCGACGTTGCGTGAACGCTCAGACCCGTAAGGAAAATCACAGGGAACATTGCCCATGAGGTATTTTTTACTATAATGAGTAATTTTGTGTTTTTAAAACACATTACAAGGCTAAAACTCGAGTTTTTTTTAAGACCTTTATCACATAAACTGTGTTTATTTGAACATTTAGTTCAAAAATATGCTGAACTAATACTACTTCCAGATTTCTTGTGTCATTTCCGGTTCCACGAATCTTATAAACAGTGACAGTTGCATGTCAAATCCATCTCCATCCATGATAATAGATTTTCAAGGTTATGCTGAAGCTTGTTAAGTGTTTAGTTAGTGTAACACATCTAGATTTTGTATTAGTTCGTACGGATATGAACAGGGTTGGGTAGGGTTACTTTAACTGGATTACTTTCAATGACTTTTGGATGACTCCAATACCAAATATGCTAATAAAAGACAAAAGAAACGAAATAGGAATAAAATGATGACTCACAACACGTGGTAAGCTTTCTCTCCTGGCTTTGATCTCTTTGATCTTCGGCAAAACTAACATCAAATGCGACGGAAACAGTAATCCAGTTAAAGTAACCCTACCCAACCCTGGATATGAAGCTAATCCAAATTATTTTCACAAACATATCGGCACAGGCTCTCGATCCACTGCATTGTATTGTTGCAGTTTTCACCATCCGAAGAAGGAAATTATACCTTCACCGTCGCCTATGGTGGTTCATATTGATGACGGCCAGGGTGGGTAGGGTTACTTTAACTGGATTACTTTCAATGACTTTTGGATTACTCCAATACCAAATATGCTAATAAAAGACAAAAGAAACTAAATAGGAATAAAATGACAAAATTTTGTGCAGGCTTGGGGAGTAACGGAACACATGGAACGGCAAAAATTATGTTTGGATTGATTTTCATTTTGTTTCTGTCCCGTTTTATGTTAGTTTTACCAGAGATCAAAGAGATCAAAGCCAGGAGAGAAAGCTTACCAAGTGTTGTGAGTCATCATTTTATTGGAATTGGAGTAATCCAAAAGTCATTGAAAGTAATCCAGTTAAAGTAACCCTACCCAACCCTGGTCGCCAACAAGCATTTTGGTGGATTTCAAGCACCCGTATGTTTTTGGTGTTGGATTTTATCGAATAAATTTCCCCCACAATATATACTTTTCCCTTTTTGATGATTCTTGGCCAGTGCGACTTATACTCGATTAGTCAACATTGTGGACAACAATTGATAATAAAAATAGTAGTATATTTTTGCAGATTTTTATTGTGCATTATGTTCTGCAGCAGACAACACACAGCAAATGCTATATTGGGAGTAGGTCACCAACAGGGTTGGGTAGGGTTACTTTAACTGGATTACTTTCAATGACTTTTGGATGACTCCGATACCAAATATACTAATAAAAGACAAACCGAATATGAATAAAATAACAAAATTTTGTGCAGGCTTGGGGAGTAACGGAACACATGGAACGGCAAAAATGATGTTGGCAAGCTGTTTGGATTGATTTTCATCTCGTCTCTGTCGCATTTGATGTTCGTTTTGCCAGAGATCAAAGAGATCAAAGCCAGGAGAGAAAGCTTACCACGTGTTGTGAGTCATCATTTTATTCATATTTAGTTTCTTTTGTCTTTTATTAGCATATTTGGTATTGGAGTCATCCAAAAGTCATTGAAAGTAATCCAGTTAAAGTAACCCTACCCAACCCTGATGACGGTACAACCTTACATAAACCTTTTTAATCAGAACAAAATATTTATACATAAAAAATTACTATAGAATATTCTAAATTTCTTTTACAGTATTGAAAGAAACGATAAAGTTCTTTTGTTATGTCCGCCTACAGAAACTAGTCTTGCTTCGCCATTGCAAAGCACTTTTGAAAAAGGAAGCCACAAGGGCGGCGCTAATGAGTCCCATGTGGTCCTACAGCCGCAGGTTGCTGATGTATTCAACCCGAGGGTCAACAACGTGAGGCCTGCGGACATCAAGTAGCCCTCTAAGAACACTTGAGTCGTCTGCAAAAAATTAGCTCACCCGTGAGTGGTCCAAAACAATATACTCAAGTAGAAGTACTGTTACCTCAGAATAATTAGACTCAAGTAGAGGTAAATAGTAGTAATTAATAACTTAAGTAAAAAACTACTCAAATATTAAACTGCATCCAATTAACAATAATTTTACAAGTAGCACATTTAAAGCCGGCGCAGTGGTTAGCGCGTGTGCGGCACAGTTCTAAGGTCTTGGGAACCTCCTGTGTGGGTTCAAATCCAGGAGTTTGTATGTTCTCCCCGTGCTTGCGTGGGTTTCCTCCGGGCACTCCGGTTTCCTCCCACATTCCAAAGACATGCATTTCAGGTGGATTGGCCGGTCCAAATTGTCCCTAGGTGTGAATGAGCGAGTGAGTTGTCTGTCCCTGTGTGCCCTGCGATTGGCTGGCAACCAGTTCAGGGTGTCCCCTGCCCACTGATTGCTGGGATGGGCTCCAGCAGCCCCGCGACCCTACTGAGGATAAGTGGTGCAGCTAATGAGATGAGACATTTAAAGCCCCAGTATTTTTTTAACAGACTCTCAAAGGCAGAACAACAAGCTAGCCCAGGGGGTGGCAGCAAAAAATGTTGAACCTCGCCAAAAGATTTTTTAGCTGCAAAAAAAAAAAAAAGCTTTATATAAGCCTTATAATGAAAGGGACACATGCTGTATGCATCTATATTAGCCTACTATCAAAATGACTCCGTTGGATGCAGCAAATCCTGTGGTGAAAGATGTGATTATGTTTAACTATGTTACTATAATAACGAATCACGGAGTGTTTTATTGTTTTGTTAAATGAAAGAAATCCAATTTTAATGTCACTTATTTTGAGGATTGGAAAAAACATCAACGGTGAATAGAGTGCAAGAAAAAGCAGCATGCATTTATGAAGTAGATCAAATCCAGTTTAATACAGTTTAAGTTTGATTTCTATGCAGTTGTTTTGTCCTTTTACCATGGCATATCACACATACGCAGGTTTGCTACCTGACTGCCTGTGACGTGGCTCCTTTAAAAGGGGCGGGGTTTGGGCCACACAGTTCTTCTCTGAATGGGAGCCTCTAACTCAGGGGACACGGGAAGGGAAAAAACAAGCAAAGGAGAATGCGTGTACTTACCTGGAGGGGATTTTGTCACGATTCTGTCTCTCGCCCGCTAATTGCACTCACTCTTTCAGCTCCAGCTGCCACTCAGTCCCTTATTATCCCTTTCCCTATTTAAGCACTTCATTCCCGCTCACTCTTGGTCAGTGCGTCAGCAAACTTCAGCGCATGCAAGGTGAGCACTTTTGACTCTGACTCCCGTTTTGATACCGACCTGTTCCTGTATCCTGCCTTATTCCATCCCATTTCTTGTATCGATCCCCGACCACGCTTCGTTCTTCTATTCCGGCTACACGACTTGTTTGCATCCCTGACCACGCTCCGTTCCCCAGTCCCGGCGACCCGACTTGCTTCTGATCCACGACCACGCTTCATTCTCCTGTCCCGTCTACCCGACTTGTTCAGATCCACGACCACGCTTCGTTCTCCTGTCCCGTCTACCCGACTTGTTCAGATCCACGACCACGCTTCGTTTAGCTGTCCCGGCTACCCGACTTGCCACCTGTCACCAGTGAGCACCAGATCACTGTCTTTTTTCCTCTTGCCCTGACTTCCTGATCCCTAAATAAAGCATTGTGTGAAACATTACGCATTTGGGTCCACTGCAAGTTCGGGTCGTGAGATTTAACTAACATGTTTAATGTAGCACAGTAAAGAGTACAGTTTCTTCTTCACAAATTTACTAAAAGTAAAAAGTATGATTTAAAAACACTCCCAGAAGCTCAAAACCCCAAATCTTACTCAAGTAAATGTAACTTGTTCCAACCCACCCTTGTATGGGTCATTGTGATTTTCCAGGATATGTTTTTATCTGGCATGAGAGATGATTGACATAATCACTGCTTTTGAAAACATGATTTGAAAAAGTTGTTTATTTCTGGGGTTAGCCCGTGTGCGGCACAGTTCTGAGGTCATGGGTTCGAATCCAGCTACCAACCTTCCTGTGCGGAGTTTGCATGTTCTCCCTGTGCTTGCGTGGGTTTCCTCCCACATTCCAAAAACATGCATGCCAGGTGGATTGGCCGGTGTAAATGAGCGAGTGATTGGTTGTCAGTCTCTGTGTGAACTGTGATTGGCTGGCAACCAGTTGAGGGTGTCCCGTGCCCACTGCCCGAAGATGGCTGGGATGGGCTCCAGCACCCCCGTGACCCTACTGAGGATAAGCGGTGCAACTAATGGATGGATGTCTATTTCTGGATGTAAATCAAATCTTTTTAGCGCTTAACTGACTTTATTTTAACTCTATTTAAAAACTATAGTAACAAGTTGCTATTCCATAAATGCAAAGCAAACTGGCAACCAGAAAGTATCTGATATAAACAGCCTGTTGCTATGGCAACAAAAAGTGTTTGTTTTTTTTCCCCATTTCTAATTTCTTAACGTGTTTAGTTGAAGCCCTGAGCTTAGATTGTAAAGTTTCTACTTGTCTTGGCGTCCACACGATGATGTCACTGCAAAACTTCCCAGTCAGTCAAACAAGTCTTTGTGAGGTTGTTCAGTCCCGTGACGTGACTTTCGTGCACGTTGCAACTCGACTTTACCCGAGACCAGGAAGGTCACGTGAAACGAGCGCACGAAAACGTAAAGCATTGGAGTGGTGAAGTCACAATAGTCACACAAAGTTTTTCTTGTATAACACCAGGGATTGGTAACCATTTTGAACCAGAGACGTTGAAGCAAAATATAAGGATTTTTTGTGTTTTTGTTTTTTGGGAGACATATAATTTTTTTTAAGACAAAATTAAAAAAAACTTTTTCCTTTTACATGGCCGGATTCAAGCACTCTTAAAGCACTTTCAAAGCCATTTTTCTAATTCCTCCAATATCCGGTATCCAGGGTTGGGTAGGGTTACTTTAACTGGATTACTTTCAATGACTTTTGGATGACTCCAATACCAAATATGCTAATAAAAGACAAAATAAACTAAATATGAATAAAATGATGACTCACAACACGTGGTAAGCTTTCTCTCCTGGCTTTGATCTCTTTGATCTCCGTCAAAACTAACATCAAATGCGACAGAAACAAAATGAAAATAAATCCAAACAGCTTGCCAACATCATTTTTGCCATTCCATGTATTCCGTTACTTCCCGAGCCTGCACCAAATTTAATAATTTTATTCCTATTTAGTTTCTTTTGTCTTTTATTAACATATTTGGTATTGGAGTAATAATAATTATAATAATAATTTCCTTTGTATTGTCATTCTTTGTAACAATGTACATAGAACGAAATGTCGATACACCTGACCCGTTGTAGCGAGTCGGTGCAGCCGCAGCCAGAGGGCGCCGCCATTATACCAATTAGGTATGTCTCGGTCGAGGCGCGAACCAGCGACCTCCCAGTCTCAAAGCGGGCACACTACCATCTAGGCTACTGAGCCAAAAGTAATTGAAAGTAATCAAGTTAAAGTAACCCTACCCAACTCTGCCGGTATCCTAGTCTCATCCCCTGGCCCCTTGAGCGCGACGCATAATGGGGGATGACGCTTCAGATGACACGCCATACAAACTCATACCAGCTGCCGTCCACCACGAGGGAAGAAATGGAATGGTAAATCGAAGCCACCGGAGCAGGCGTGTCGGCGCCCCTTTTAAGCAGACGTGATTCATTTTTCTTCATTTAATCCGTGGTCTATGGAGTCATACTGCCAGGAAACATGGCAACAATTTCAAGCATTTACAAGCACCCAAACTTCAAGCTCGTTTCATATGTTGAAAACACAATATTAAAATGCGAGGATTTTCAAGGATTTAGAGTACTTGTACAAACCCTGTGTGGGCCATTTGTGGCCCTCAACACAATAGTTTGAGGTCTATGACATAATATGAGAACCTCACGTGTGGAGTTTGCATGTTCTCCCCGTGCTTGCATGGGTTTCCTCCAGGCACTCGTTCCAAAAACATACATGTCAGGTTAATTGGCCGGTCTGAATGGTCCCTACGTGTGAATGAGCGAGTGAGTTGTTCTGGTGTCCCCTGCCCACTGCCTGAAGATAGCTGGGATGGGCTCCAGCACCCCCGGGACCCTACTGAGGATAAGATAACGGATGGATAGATGGATGGAAATTCTAACCCGGCAGTTTTCAAATAGTGGGGCGGATGCCCCTTGGAGGGCGCGAGGCTCCATCAAGGGGATCATGGGCGTGCTTAACCTGGGGGTACTTTCTTCTTTTAAACTTTCCAAAGAATCAAGTACAATAGCACCTCCACTACACTAGGGGGCAGTGGCGCTCTCACTGGCAGTGTTTTGTTTACATTTAACCTCAACGCCATGCAAATAGCAGAGTATAAGCATAGATACAAAGTGGATCAGAACCTCAAATGAAAAATAATGGACCCGAGGAGACAGACTACTAGGGGGTGCGCGAGAGGATTTCTTCTTCCAAGGGGGTGCGTGACAGAAAACAGAAAAAAGTTAGAATCACCAAAGCTTGAGATCTTGACATACATGATTTATGACATGATATCTCTGCATTATTAACAGTCATAAAGCAATTAAAATGATTGGCAATGAGAAGAGTCGCTAGGTACAGTTATTGCAACTGAGTCACTTTGACGGGTGCCGTGCTAGCAAAGTCCAGGAAGAAAGGTCCTTCCTGTTTGGGCAGGAAGGTGGTCGGGACCACGTTGTAGACCCCCGCGGGAACGTGCTCGCAGTCCATGTAGCAAAAGCCGCACCTTCCGGAAAAAACGTGAGAAAAAATGAGGTCACTTGGGGGAAACACAGCAGTTGAGTCAACTGTGACTCGTCGTTGTGGTTTGACGAGCCTTTTTAGAAATCGAAGCGTTTCCCGTAAACCCAACTTTCAATGTGAGACTAGTTTGAAACGCACGAAGCTAAAACTCCTGGATAAAAATCGTAAACCCTACCTAAGATTGAAATTGGAATTCCTGCAATCCAAATGTGACTCCCTCAAATACAAGATGTGAGATGAACCTGCCTCAAAATCACAATATGACAATACACAAGCATCCATCCTCACTTTCCTTAAAACCCTACCTGCTTCTAATCCATTTCTAAAAGCCCCAAAGATGGCTTAAGACCTTACCAAATAATTGAAACAACAACATTGCCTGGTTATTTTATGAAATGGCTTAAAACCAAATTTGATTCCCGTACTAAAACCCAGATTTAATACCTGATCCTATTTGAGAACCCAACTCAAAGACTTGGATCCCCAATTCGTATCCAAACCAAATTTGTGACAAACTTTATTTTCAAATTCTCACTCAACCCCCTAACGCAGGTTTGAAAGCCTAACATTGACTTGATACCTTATCAAATTTGAAACCACAATCAGGTCATGAAACCCCGTAACCCAATTGAAACAAACTGTGGTTAATCGAAAATGTTTTAGAAAGCAACCACTGACTACAAAAACCCTAGCTATGAAAATCAATTTCTCAAAACCCTTGCACTGGATCAAAAACCTTACCAGAGACTTCAAACCCAAACATTCCCTGGAAATTTTATAAAATGACTCTGAGCCGAATTTCAAACCGTAACCTGGCAGTAAACCCAAATCCCATTTAAAAGTCAAGCCAAACCGTGTCCTAAAGATGATGACTGACTAAAAACCCCATCTGTTTTAAAACGATTTCAAGTAACCCCAACTCAAACAATTCCGAAAACTTTAAATTCCATCATGTATTATAAATCATGTGAAATAACCCAAAACCAAATTAGATACCATAACCATGCTTGAAACCCTCATTTTTCGGGGTAAAACCTCGTATCTCGTCCATCCTCCATTTTCTTAAAACCCTACCAGCTTCTAATCCATTTCTAAAAGCCCCAAAGATGGCTTAAAACCTTTACCAAATAATTGAAAAAACAACACTACCTAGTTATCTTATGAAATGGCTTAAAACAAAATTTAATGACATACCGCAACTAGCAGCTTGAAACCTGAATCTTATTTCAAACCAAACTCTTGCCCATTCCATCCCGGTATCAACAAGGGGCACACTGATCTAAAATGTAAAACCTCTTTTAAATTTATTTAAAACTTACCCTAAAGCTGGCCCAAAACCTAAGCAAAGATTGAAAACCCTGAAACTAATCTAGTCAGTACCAAACCTCACTTAAACATTCACCACTGTCTCAAAACCTTAAACCTATGTTAAATACTTTATTATGCATTCAATACGTGGACTGAACAATTAGGGGAAAAACACTGGACCCTGTGTACAGTAAGATCAAACATTGAGTTGGATCCGGCCATCTCTGTCTGTCCCTCACCCCCTCCAGGGTTGGGTAGGGTTACTTTAACTGGATTACTTTCAATTACTTTTGGATTACTCCAATAGCAAATATGCTAATAAAAGACAAAAGAAACTAAATATGAATAAAACGATGACTCACAACACGTGGTAAGCTTTCTCTCCTGGCTTTGATCTTCGGCAAAACTAACATAAAATGCGACAGAAACAAAATGAAAAGAAATCCAAACAGCTTGCCAACATCATTTTTGCCGTTCCGTGTATTCCGTTACTCCCCGAGCCTGCACAAAATTCAGTCATTTTATTCATATTTAGTTTCTTTTGTCTTTTATTAGCATAGTAATCCAAAAGTAATTGAAAGTAATCCAGTTAAAGTAACCCTACCCAACCCTGACCCCCTCATACACCCCCCTCCGGAAGAAAACAAAGCCTATGCAACAAGGACAGTACAAACATCTTTGTTCCTTTATCTCTTTGTTTTCTTTATCCTCACTGTAAAATGTGGACCTGGAGTGCCATGTCCAATTTCGTTGTCACAATATATTCAACCCATGTTGTAGCAATGACAATAAAGCTATATTCTATTCTATTCTATTCTTTTTAAACACAATATGAAAACTCCAGTATTTAAATTTAACACTCACCGCTAATATTCGTACCCTAACTTTTGCCCGTCCCAAACCTTCTATCAAAAGCTACCAATCACTCAAAATTCTGATCCTGTTTTATGAAAACCCTACCCCAGTTTTAAAACCTACCTGTAGTCTCCACTACTCCTTTTTGTTGTTGAAGTGGAACCGGCATCGCTGGTGGTGGACACGGTGACCATCTCGAAACCGACGCTGTATTGCCTGAGCGGGTAAAAGTAGTATTAGTACACGGATTGTACACGGCATCGTTTCCGAATTAAAACCGTGTTGAACAGAGGACTTCAAAACATCTAGGTCTTTACTTAACTCAGCGCTTTGTAAGAAAAAATGCTAACATGCTATGCTACATGAACAGCATGAGGGCTTAATACAGTGGAACCTCGGTTTTCGAACGCCAGTTCGGACAAATAGGAGTCCGACCAAAAATTTCGAGAAATTCTTGCTTGGCTGTTCGGTCAAAAAATCGGAGTTCGAACGCCGGTATGGCGTGAGTGTGCAAGCTAGGGTGCGATGCTGAGCGGCGTACGGGTGTTTTAGCCCCTTATTATGCCTCCGACAAAAGTCAGTGCAAGCAGCAAAGTTGCTACAGGTGAAAAAAGAAAAGTAGTGCGTACAACTATTGCATTTAACAAAGAAATAATAGCCCCACCGTCCACCTGCGCCTTCTGCTGACCACCACAAAGGTAAGAAATCCTATTTATAATTCTTTTCTTTATCCTTTTTCTTTATTTTTACACGTTCATGTTAGCGTAATCTTTCGTACAAAAGATTACGGTAACGCGAACGTACGATTAGCCTGGGTTAGCTTTATGTTTACGTTGAACATTCAAGGTAAACATTCAGGGTGTTGGAACGGAGCCCCCTTTCCAATGAACCGCTCACCACTTGTTGTGGGTGCTAAATAACTTGTAAACGACCTGATTTTTTTCTTTTTACACGTTCATGTTAGCGTAATCTTTCGTACGGAAGATTACGATAACGCAGACGTACGATTAGCCTCGGTTAGCTTTATGTTTACATTAAACATTCAAGGTAAACGTTCCGGGTGTTGGAACGGATTAAAACGATTTACATTATGTTTAATGGGAAAAATGATTTCGGTGATCGAACAAATCGGTTTCCGAACAGGGTTCTGGAACGGATTATGGTCGAGAACCGAGGTTCCACTGTATAAGTAAAATAGTCTGCCAATGAGAGCGCCACTGCCCCCTAGTGTAATGGAGCAGCAATCGCACTTGATTGTTTTGTGAAAAACAAAAAAAGAAACGCCCCCCCTTGACTGATGCTCACGGCCCCCCCAGACGGATGGGCCCCACAATTTGAGAACCGGTGATATAAACTGAAGGACAAAGAGGTGATGTGGTGCTGGCGTCGTCATGGCGACAGGCGGGATGAGCAAACAGTTGTTTATTTCCGAATAAAAGCGACGTCCGCTTCAATGACATTAGTTGCGCTGATTTATTGGCCTCTTTAACTGTCTGCATCGCTGGTCTACGTTTATTCTCGTGTCCTCCGTTTTGTCAACAACTGTGCCAGACGGTCATCGGAGTTTATTGTGAGTCATGGGACCTAATTCAGAACCCTAGCCGGTAACCCGAAGAGCACTTTAAAACCCGAGTTTTAGGCCCAAACTCTAGTTCGAACCCCTAGTGGGAAACCCTAGGAACGCTTAAAAATGATAGTTTCAGGGCCAAACCCTAGTTCAAAACCAAACCCTAGTAACACTTTAAAACGCTAGTTCGAAACTCGAGTTTTAGGCCCAAACACTAGTTCGAACCCCTAGTGAGAAACCCTGAGAACACTTTCAAACGCTAGTTTCAGGGTCAAACCCTAGCTTGAAACCCTATTGGGAAACTCTAGGAACGCTTTAAACCCTAGTTCAAAACAAAACCCTCGAAACACTTTAAAATGCTAGTTTGAAACTCGAGTTTTAGGCCCAAACTCTAGTTCGAACCCCTTGTGGGAAACCCCGAGGACACTTTCAAACGCTAGTTTCAGGGCCAGACCCTAGCTTGAATCCCTAGTGGGAGACCCTAGGAACGCTTAAAAATGATAGTTTCAGGGCCAAACCCTAGTTCAAAACCAAACCCTAGTAACACTTTAAAACGCTAGTTCGAAACTCGAGTTTTAGGCTCAAACACTAGTTCGAACCCCTAGTGAGAAACCCTGAGAACACTTTCAAACGCTAGTTTCAGGGTCAAACCCTAGCTTGAAACCCTAGTGGGAAACTCTAGGAACGCTTTAAACCCTAGTTCAAAACTAAACCCTAGAAACACTTTTAAACACTAGTTTGAAATTCGAGTTTTAGGCCCAAACTCTAGTTCGAACCCCTTGTGGGAAACCCTGGGGATGCTTTCAAACACAAGTTTCAGGGCCAAACCCTAGCTCAAAACTAAACCATAGGGGGAACACTTTAAAACACTAGTTTCAGGGCCAGACCCTAGCTTGAATCCCTAGTGGGAGACCCTAGGAACGCTTAAAAATGATAGTTTCAGGGCCAAACCCTAGTTCAAAACCAAACCCTAGGAACGCTTAAAAATGATAGTTTCAGGGCCAAACCCTAGTTCAAAACCAAACCCTAGGAACACTTTAAAAGGCTAGTTCGAAACTCGAGTTTTAGGCCCAAACACTAGTTCGAACCCCTAGTGAGAAACCCTGAGAACGCTTTAAACCCTAGTTTCAGGGCCAAACCCTAGTTCAAAACTAAACCCTAGAAACACTGTTAAAACCTGAGTTTTAGGCCGAAACCCTAGTTTGAACCCCTAGTGGGAAACCCTAGGAACACTTTAAAACGCTAGTTTCAGGGCCAAACCCTAGCTCGAACACCTAGTGGGAAACCTAAGGAACGCTTTAAAAGGATAGTTTAAGGACCAAACCCTAGTTCAAAACTAAACCCAAAGGGGAACACTTTAAAACGCTAGTTTCAGGGCCAAACCCTAGCTTGAACCCCTAGTGGGAAACCTAAGGAACGCTTTAAACCCTAGTTTCAGGGCTGAGCCCTAGTTCGAACCGCTAACAGGAAATCCTAGAAACACTTTAAAATGCTAGTTTCAGGGACAAAACCTAGTTGAAAACCAAATCCTAGGAACACTTAAAACCCTAGCTCGAACCCTTAGTGGGAAACCTAAGGGACGCTTTAAACCCTAGTTTTAGGCCCAAACACTAGTTTGAACCCCTAGTGGGAAACCATGAGAATGCTTTCAAACATGAGTTTCAGGGCCAAGCCCAAGTTTGAACCCCAAGTAGGAAGTCCTAGGAACACTTTAAAACGCTGGTTTCAGGGCCGAACCCTAGTTCAAAACTAAACCCTAGAAACACATTAAAACACTAGTTTGAAACCAGAGTTTTAGGCCCAAACCCAATTTGAACCCCTAGTGGAAAACCCTAGGAACACTTTAAAACGATAGTTTCAGGGCCAAACCCTAGTTCAAAAGTAAACCCTAGGGGAACACTTTATAACGCTAGTTTCAGGGCCACACCCTAATTTGAACCCCTCTTGGGAAACCCTAGGAACGCTTTAAACCCTAGTTTCAGGGCCAAACCCTAGTTCGAAACCCTATGATCGCTTTGAAACCAGAGTTTCGGGCCCTTAGTTCGAAACCCTATGATCGCTTTGAAACCCGAGTTTTGATCCTAAACCCTAGTTTGAAACCCCAGGAAGGCTCTAAACCCTAGTTCCTGGCCCAAACCCTGGTTTAAAACCATGGCGATAAACACTAGGAACGCATTAAAACCTTAGTTTCAGGCACAAACCATGCTTTAAAAGCGTAATGGGGAAACCCTAGGAAGTGGGAACGCTTGAAAACCCTAGTTTTAGGGCCAAACTTTGAATATAAACCCAAAATGCAACTCGACACCCTAATTGAAACCCAGACTCTGGTTTGAAATTCCAAATTTGTATTAAAACTCTAACTTCGGCCCATCCCTAATTTGAAACTATCATAAAGCCACAAAAACTAACTCGAGGCCCTTCGTTTGAAACACTACGCGGAGACCCTACATTTGCTCTAAAACCCTGACATGAACCCCAAAAAAGCAGTTTTATGTAAAGTAAGTGTATTATTGTCAGAGTTGGGTAGGGTTACTTTAACTTGATTACTTTCAATGACTTTTGGATGACTCCAAAACCAGATATGCTAATAAAAGACAAAAGAAACTAAATATGAATAAAATGATGACTCACAACACGTGGTAAGCTTTCTCTCCTGGCTTTGATCTCTTTGATCTCCTAACATCAACTAACATCAAATGCGACAGGAACAAATTGAAAAGAAATCCAAACAGCTTGCCAACATCGGCGCAGTGGTTAGCGCGTGTGCGGCACAGTTCTGAGGTCGTGAGAGCCTCCTGGGTGGGTTCAAATCCAGCTACCGGCCTTACTGTGCGAAGTTTGTATGTTCTCCCCGTGCTTGCGTGGGTTTCCTCCCGGCACTCCGGTTTCCTCCCACGTTCCAAAGACATGCATTTCAGGTGGATTGGTCCAAATTGTCCCTAGGTGTGACTGAGTGCGTGAGTTGTCTGTCCCCGTGTGCCCTGCGATTGGCTGGCAACCAGTTGAGGGTGTCCCCTGCCCACTGCCCGGAGATGGCTGGGATGGGCTCCAGCCCCCCGTGACCCTAATAAGGATAAGCGGTACAGCTAATGAAAAGATGAGCTTGCCAACATCATTTTTGCCGTTCCATGTATTCCGTTACTCCCCAAGCCTGCACAAAATGGAGTCATTTTATCCATATTTAGTTTCTTTTGTCTTTTATTAGCATTATTGGTATTGGAGTCATCCAAAAGTAATTGAAAGTAATCATGTTAAAGTAACCCTACACAACCCTGATTATTGTACGATGCTCCAATCGTTTACAGGCTGACTCATATGGAAACTTTGAATTTCAGGCGACAGCAGCACCCTCTAGTGGCTGAAACTACTCATAAAAACAAATCCTTTATGCCTGTCCTTTTGCGACCCCTCAAAATTCGACTTGATAGTAACGAAATACTGTTGGAAAGTCAACTTAAACAAGCAACAGCGGAGCAAAAATGGATATTTCTTTTTTTATAAGAACAGGTGTGAGGCTTTTTTTCGCCCACTTAAAAAAAAAAAAGCAAAATTGTGCTACTTTGGTAAAGTCCGCTAGCTTAATGCTAATACACAACACGACACGAGCGCATATCAACCATCACATAATCAATGTAGAATGTAAGATTTTAACCTTTAATAAACCCTTGAAGAAGCAAAATATACAATCGTGATTTCCCAAGATTGAAAATGTCACTTTTAGATAGATAGATAGATACTTTATTCATCCGCTTTGGGAAATTCACATTTCCAGCAGCATCCCTGAGCTGAGAACAATACAATAATAAAGCAAAAAGAATACAATATACAAATACCCAGTGTGACGTGCAAATGCCCACTGTAGCATGTTATATAGAATATCTAAATAGTGCTACACAGAATACATATTGCAAAAAATTCGGTAATATGCAATGTAGGGGGTGTGGTTTAATGTGGGCTTTTACTCTGCCGGGTAGAGTTAAAGAGCCTCATGGCATGAGGAAGAAAAGATCTCTTCAGTCTGTCCGTAGTACAAGACAGCATGCAGCAGCAGCTTTCATGTAAGCATGCTAATTTGTAGTGTCTATTAAAATAAAATAAAAGGCTTTGAAATATTTCTTCGATGGAAAATGTAGGGGGAAAAAACAAAATGACGCTTTTGAAGTATTCGTGGAAGACAAACAAACTTAGTGTTGTTATTTTGAGTCAACGCTAACCAAAAATAAACGGATTGCGGGGAAAGACAGCAAGAGCACAAAAGCTGAGCCTTGTCTCCAACCACCGGACCCGGGCATGCTTTAATTGAATTGAATTTTCCCCGTCCTGAAAAAAAAAGCGCTGGAAATAAATTACAAAAGCTGACCGGCAAAACTAGTAAATGGCATTGCCCTATAATGACCCAAGAAAGATGTTTTTGAGGCTTCGTGAACTAATTTTATTTTTCTATTTGCTGGTAATCGGGCCAAGATCCCTTACCTGGCAAACAATCCTGGTACGAAAGCCAGAAACCCAATCATTCACTTAAAATCCTAATTGTTTAAAATTAGTTTAAAATTAGTTTAAACCCCTGGTTTTAATCCCTATAATCACTTTAGAATTTTGACTTAAAGCCCAAACCATACTACTCAGATACCCTATGAACGCTTTCAAGTCTGAGTTTCTGGTCTACACTACAGTCTGAACCCCAAGCGGAAAATCCTAGGAACGCTTTATAACCCTAGTTTCAGGGCCAAACCCTAGTTCCAAACCCTTGGGATGCTTTAAAATGCTAGTTTCAGGCCCAAAAGCTGGTTTGAAACCTTATTGGGAAAACCCTATGAATGTCTTAGCGAGGACCCTAGAAACGGGAATTCCCTTTCATGGCCAAAACCTTGATTCAGAAACGAGGCTGGAAACCCTAAGAATGCTATAAATACACATATTTCAGGGTCAAACCCTAGCAGGGAACCTTAGGACCAATGTTCCCTCTAAGCTGCGCGCAGTGCGCGATCGCGCACTGCCCGCACACTGCCCGCACATTCTCAGCGCACAAGAAAATCTAGCCAGCTCACAAAAATCAGGGCTCAAAATTGTAAATTAAGAAGCGAATTAAGTCAAAGTTACAGGGCATGGAGGTCAAAATACACGGGTTCCCCTGACGTTGTGTCCTAAATGCGGTACTTGGAAGTCAATGTCGAACGAAGTTGAAAAGTAAAGTCAGTGGAGTTTGTTGAGAACCGGCTTCTTCGGCTCGGCTCACGAAAAGGAACCGGCTCTTTCGGGTCCTAAAGGGCTCTTCAGGTTGTTTTTGCTTCTTTAATCCCAACATGACCAAATATTATGTAAAATGATGCACAGAATGACTTAAGGGAAGAGGGGAATAGAACAAAAAAGAAAAAAATACCAAAATGAAAAAGTAGTGAAAACCTGAGAAAAAAAGAAACAAAAGGAAGAGAAAAAAGAAGCATGCTGGTTTAAGATCAGGTAATTGTGTAATTTTGTAACTGTAATCCTGTGCAGTCCTTTGAGACATTTTTGTGATTAAGGGCTATATAAATAAATTTGACTTGACTTGACTTTTGGGATCACTCTTAGTCTGGACTCTACCCTTCGACCTGTTCGGCTTGGGTAACCCTACCAGGAGTACGAGACTCCCGCCGACATAGCTCTAGGGGTCATGGAGACGCGCAAAGTGCCCCACCACGATAAGGTGGTGATCCGTCGGGACACTAAAGGACTGGCTCAAGAACAAAACTCTAATTTGAAAGCATAGCCGGAAACCATAGGAACACTAGTTTCAGGCCTAAACTTAATTCAAAACTGTAGCTGTCAAACCAATGAAGGTGTTAGAACCCTAGTTTCAGTCCCAGAAACCTGGTTCAAAACCCTAGCAGGAAACACTAGCGACGCTGAAACAGTTTATAGTTTGAAACGATACTGGGAAACCCTAGGAATGATGTAAAACCCTAGTTTTAGGGCCAAACCCTAATTCCAAACCCTAGCCAGGAATCCTAGGAACGCTTTAAAACCCTTGAATTGCTTTTAAAAACACCATTAGCATGAGCCAATCAAATCAAAGGACGTTACAGTTTTTCTGCTGAGGACAAGAACAATACAATTTAAGCATGTGATTGTTTATGTAAATGTCCATGAGCGCTAGGTGTAAATAATTGTAGGAATGTTTTGGATTTTATGGATGTTCACGCTGGAAGGACAAGATGTTGTCGATAAAGGGATGAGTCAGCGTCCTAATGAACTTGTTTGGGTTCAAATAATACACAAAAACAAGCGTGTAAACCCGGGCAAGGTTGGTGTTATGTGCCTTTCGCTATCAGTGTTGGGCATATTACTTTAAGAAAGGTTGGGTAGGGTTACTTTAACGTGATTACTTTCAATTACTTTTGGATTACTCCTATACCAAATTTGCTAATAAAAGACAAAAGAAACTAAATATGAATAAAATGACTACATTTTGTGCAGGCTTGGGGAGTAACGGAACACATGGAACGGCAAAAATGATGTTGGCAAGCTGTTTGGATTGATTTTCATTTTGTTTCTGTCGCATTTTATGTGAGTTTTGCCGAAGATCAAAGAGATCAAAGCCAGGAGAGAAAGCTTACCACGTGTTGTGAGTCATCATTTTATTCATATTTTGTTTCTTTTGTCTTTTATTAGCATATTTGGTATTGGAGTAATCCAAAAGTCATTGAAAGTAATCACGTTAAAGTAACCCTACCCAACCCTGGTTATTCGTTATAGTTACTCACTACTTCTTCCGAAAAGTAACTGAGTTAGTAACTGAATTACTAACTTATCCCCCCAAAAAGTGCAATTAGAACCATACACAGGGTAGGATATCGGGATCATACTCATATTTTATTCCTGCAGTCCAAATGATTAAAATTGGATGATTTAGTCAAGGGCAGCACGGCGGCGCAGTGGTTCAAAATCAAGCTACCCGCCTTACTGTACGGAGTTTGTATGTTCTCCCCGTGCTTGCGTGGGTTTCCTCTGGGCACTCCGGTTTCCTCCCACATTCCAAAGACATGCATTTCAGGTGAATTGGCCCGTCCAAATTGTCCCTAGGTGTGACTGAGCGAGCGAGTGAGTTTTCTGTCCACGTGTGCCCTGCGATTGGCTGGCAACCAGTTCAGGGTGTCCCCTGCCCACTGCCCGGAGACAGCTGGGTTGGGCTCCAGCACCCCCGCGACCCTAATAAGGCTAAGCGGTACAGCTAATGAGATGAGATGAGATTTAGTCAAATTTTTCACTTCACAACTGCTATTTAAGGTCAACAAAAACACAGTGCCAGAAAACATCCAAAAACGATTCACTCGGAAAGAGGGAAATTATAACTTGAGGGGCTGTAGTAAATTCATAATCCCACTGGTATTGTATTGTATTGTATTTGTTTATTCAGCCAGTATAACCCATAAATGTGATATATACAAGAAATAATTTGACACGCGAACACTCAAAATAATAGATTTAAAAGAATAAAAACAATAGAATAAAAAATATATTGTAGTGTATAATACAAGGTAATTATATAGAATAGTTTAAAAAGACAGAATATGTAAATAACGAGACCATAGTAGAATAGGTCGGAGGAACGCCGTTGGCATAATAATACTATACATAAGCAGGGTGACTGGGATCGTCCATAATTTTTAGTGTCTGTTTTCTAGTTCGCTCGATGTAGATACTTTGCAGGGACGGGAGGCCAGTACCTATTATTTCCTCTGCCGTCCTCACTACTGATTCCATCTTTGGCAATTCTTTCTGATTGACGCGACCAAACCAAACTGTGATTGACCTGGTTAAAACGGATTCAATGATAGCACGATAAAAATGGACTAGAATGGATTGACGGACTCCGAATGATTTGAGTTGACGAAGGAAGTAGAGCCTTTGTCTGGCTGACTTTAGAATATCAGTAGCATTGACAGTCCGTGTGAGGTCAGCTGACAAGTAAGTACCCAGAAACTTGAATGAATGGACCAGTTCCACCTCACTACCATTAATTGACAAGGGCACATGCTGGGGAGGCTTAGTACGGAAATCTATTATCATCTCCTTAGTTTTACCTACATTCAATAACAGATTACTCTCAAGACACCAGGTGGAAAGTGGAAAAGTTTGTGTGTGTCTGTGTGTGGAGGCAAACTTTGGAACAATTTACTAGACGAGATAAACAATGTCCGACTATTCACGTGTTCAAATACAAAAAAACATTACAGGCAGAATACAGAGATGAAGACAATGGCGTATGAGAGATACTAGAGATTGGAAATACTCCGTTTACAACTATAGTTAACCTTGTTGTTATTGTTACTATTATTATATCATAACTGTTATTATTTCTATTGTTTTTAACATTGGTGTCACAAGGATATTTAGTGACTAGTAGCATTATAACGTTAATAGATAGGTACTACGATGATTAGTGTATAAAATATGTGACTATTGTTATTATTATAATTATTGATGTCTGACCTATGTAATATGTATATCCGTGAGACTTTGTTATATTATACACAAGAGGAGCTATCTGTAAAATGTAATTAATAGGGGAGATGAAAGGGTAGGGAAAATAAGCGTCTGCTTCTTACTACCCCTTTTCGAACATGTTATGTTAACATTATTTTGTTGTTGAGTCATTGTTTTTGTCCTGTTTTTATTTTATAATGCCCGAAATAAAGTTTTCATTCATCCAACTACCAGGGACTATTATAAACTTACCGTATTTTCCGCACTATAAGGCGCACATAAAATCTGATTTTTTTTTTAAAAAGCTGACTATGCGCCTTATAATCCGGTGCGCCTTATATATGGATCAATATTGAATTGCAAGGTCTCGCAACTAAGAGAAGCAGCCATACTGGGAAATATTAACCAACAATTCTCTTTTATTTGTGCGTTTGTATAAAGACCCTGAAATGGCTCCTATTAAGAGACACGCTTACAACGCAGAGTTTAAACTCAAGGCGATCAGTCACGCAGTAGAACACGGAAATAGAGCAGCAACAAGTGGAGGAAGCATGAGGATAAGCTGCGCCAAGTAAGGAAGACTAAACAAAGTTTCTGTGGCAATAAAAGCGAGATGGCCACAGTTAGAGGACACACTTGAACAGTGGGTTGTTGAACAAAGAGCAGCAAATAGAAGTGTCAGTACAATAACTATTCGAATGAAGGCAACAGCGCTGGCACGGGAACTTAACATTAAAGAATTCAGAGGTGGTCCTACTTGGTGTGTGTTTACGTTTTACATTTTACAGTTATTATGTTATTGCTTTATTGTTATTGTTTTGCACTTGTTGTTTTTGCACATTACGAGTGTCACTTTATTGCGATTCCACTAACGTTTAATTTACCATATCAGTATCAGACGTTTTTTTGCGTGTTGACTAAATGGAGGAAAAGTAAAATGTTATGCCTTGCTGTTGTTCAAAGATGTGTCACGAAAATGCTTTACCTCAGAGAAAATATTAAAACAGCTGTTTATTCATTTTGGGAGTGAATGAAGATTGTGGAAAGTTTGTTTGTTATCTATTAATAAAGTTTGACTGACCTATCTGACTGTTTTGTTGACATTCCCTTTAGCGCGGCACCATCTAATGGTTGCATAACGTAACTACATCCTCTACTGTAGCCAAGTCAAGTTAAGTCACATTTATTTATATAGCCCTTAATCACAAAAATGTCTCGAAGGACTGCAAGGGGATTACAATTACAAAATTACCTGATCTTAAACCAGCATGCACTTATAGCGCCTTATAATGCGGTGCGCCTTATGCATGGTAAAAGTTTAAAAATATATCATTCATTGAAGGTGCGCCTTATAACACGGTGCGCCTTATAGTGCGTAAAATACGGTACTTCAAAAAGAAGCTGTTGTATGTCAAAAAAATCAAAAATTTTCTGAGGAGTATTCGGTCCATTGAATAGAGAAAAGTCAGGTAGTTAAGTTATAGAAACTTATATTTATTTTTTGCAGCAACTGATTTGTTCTACACTTGTGCAACCAAAGTACAACGAAAATAAACAGTAAACAATATAATGAAATAACAATCGGCAGTAAACAATATAAAGCGTTTAATAGATGTAAAGTAACTTTCACAACCTGAGACAACTGGTCAAGTAGAAAAAGCCTACTGTACTTCAAGTATTTTATTAATTTTAAAACACTATAAATCGAATTTCAATCTATAGAATAAATCACAATCTCTAGTCAGACAACTGCTCGTGTGGACATGTATACTGTACTTCAAGTATTTTCACACAACAGTCACAGTCTTGTTCCACGGACATACTGAGGAGATCATTTCTTCCTCATGCCATGAGGCTCTGTAACTCCACCCGGGGGAGTTAAAGCCCACATTAGACCCCACCCCCACATTTGCATATTACCCTATTTTTATTACAGTGTAGCACTATTTAAATACTCGATAGCAAAACGTTATATTGGGTATTTTTGTATTCTATATCTTTATTTTATTATTTTATTTTTCAACACAAGGATACTGCTGGAAGTGTAAATTTCCCTATGGGTATGAATAAAGTATCTATTTATCTATCTATAAAGTTCAACAATATGAAGTGCGTTTAACACTGCAGTGTAAAATAAATATTTCAAACTCCCATAACCTGAGACAACTGGTCAAGTAGAAATAAGCAACTGCACTTCAAATATTTTGTTCACAGCAAAATTCAACAGTAAAAAAATCTAAAATGACTATCCAATCCCTCTCTCTACTATACTGATAGCTGAAAAGCCTTCTCTCTTGGTGAGGAGAGAACAGCAGTTTTGGAATATTAGGGTTTAAAGGCGCAGGAACCACAGAAAAAGAATTCTACACTAGTTTACCCAAATGAGATGCGTAGTATTGTTTACTCGTGATATTACGGTCATCACGGACGTTTTGTGTTATGGTAGATGGCTGCCGTGTTAGGTTGAATGAGAGCCTTGTTTACGTTTGCGTGTTGTTGGTGTATAAATATGCACATTGTGACATATCCTTAACATGAGACAACATGCTGATTTGTACCAGACAAAGTAACACAGCGCTTTTGACCGTGAGTAATGATAGCGGAAAGAAGAATTAGTTCGAGGAGGCTTTACTGATAAAAATAACAGCATTATTTATAATAGCGTTATTCTCAACACTGCTTCCAAAATAAGTTATTTTTCTAAATTGATTCTGACTCTGTTAAGGCGAGTCGAGGATTTTATATATATATATATATATATATATATATATATATATATATATATATATAATTTCAATGGCAGATTTACTTATGAGAGGCAGCAACAAATAAGAACCAGCTTTTAAGCTAAAATAAATAAAATCAGGCATGGGACAAAAATGTCAACAAGGCCACCCAGAGGCTTGGAGTAGTATTACATATCTGGTAATAAATTTTAGTCTCTTTTTTAAAAATGTATCTCAGTGAATATGTTGCACAAAGTCTGTTTCGAATAAGATAAACATAAAAAAGGAAAATAAATACACACAAAAAAGCCTGAATACTGCAATATCTTGCTACTTCGTGCTCTGTACCTAGCAGGTTTAAAAATATTCCACAATCAATTATCCCAGAATGCATTTAGCTGTGAGAATGGCGGCCAGCAAAACCGTTTTGTGGGGCAGCTCTTTTCGATGTCCTGTTCACCCAAAAAAGAACTGCACTTGTGCGCCTGAAGATCCATTATCCCAGATCATTTATTGCTGTAAGTGGGTACCGGCACGGCGCAATTTTGTCGGGACTGGCGTATTTTTTCCAATTACTATATATTTCCGCCTGAAATGAACTGCACTCGTGCGGTCGCTATCCAATATCCGCAATCCGATATTGCTGCAAGCGATGACCGACATCAGGCATTTTTGTTGACCTGCGTAAACTGAAATGCACGGTTGTCTCCAGAATCCATTATCCCGATCTCACTTCTGAGAGCGCAGACCAGCAGAGTGCACTTTTCTCAGTATTGCGAGCTCTTTTTGCCATTATTTCCGCCTAAAAAGAACTCGTGCTGCCGTGATTCATTATTCCAAATCCCATTTTGCTGCGACCCTGAACCAGCATAAAGCACTTTTTGTCGTGTTGATCTGACCTGCCTGAAATTAAATGGTTGCGACTGTGAACCATTATCCCCCATCACGTATTACTGTGAGCGGGGATTGGTAGAGTGCACTTTTGTCAATCCTTCGGGCTGTTATTTCCGAAAATTTCTTCCTAAATTGAACTTCACTCATGCGATCATGATCCATTATCCCCAATCCTAGATTTCTGCAAGCAGAAAGATCTAACCGGCGATCTTTCATCTCAGGTAGTCTATTACTGAGGCAGAGCGCATTTTTTTTCCGGGTTTAGCCACTGAAAAATACCATTGTGGCCCATCTAAGAAGAAGAGTACTGTTTTGGCCGTGATCCATTATCCCCAGTCCATTACTGCTGTGTAATTTGTGTAATGCGTGACAACTCTTATTTTCCGTTCTTTCCGCCTAACGTAAACAACACCCGAGCGGCTGTGATTCATTTTCCCCGGTGGACTATTTCTGCGATCGGGGGCCGGCAGAGCGCATGACAAAATGAGGGAGAAGGGCTACTTCACGGACTTGTCCATATCGCAGGGGGTTTCTGGTCCCCATCAAACACAATAAACAAGCGATTAGAGTATTACATACTGAGAGATTTCAGAAAACAGAATGTTGTGGAAGCCGGTCGGGCTCAAGTCAAGTCAAGTCATGTTTATTTGTGACACCCTTAATCACAAAGAGTCTCAAAGGGCTGCGCAGACCACAGATTATTGCAAACCACAGACTATTATGCCACCATTCCCTGATCTAAAACCTACACGAGGGCAAGGAAAAACTCAAAAACCTCAAGTCAAGCCAAGTCCTGTCAATTTTTCTGTCCCTTAATCACATAGAGTCTCAAAGGGCTGCACAGACCACAGATCATTGTAAACCATAGACCACCGGTGTCAAACAGGCGGCCAGCGGGCCAGATCAGGCCCGCTAAAGGATTGAATCCGGCCCGCGAGACAGCACTCAGAGAAGCGCAAGAGACAAACAAGCTGCGGTTGAAATATGTTAACTTGAGGTTAAGCCAATTGCCTCGAACAAAGACACTGTACTTGTATTTATTTATCTCTCTCTCTCTCTCTCTCTCTCTCTCTCTCTCTCTCTCTCTCTCTTCCACCCCCTTTCTCCCACTCTGTCTCTTTCACTCTCTATGTCTCTCTTTTTCTTTTCCTTTGTTGCCCTTTGTCTCTTTCTCTCTCTGTGTCTTTTAACCTCTTTTGCTCTAATTTCCTTTTTTCCTTTTCTCTCTTCATTCCCTTCGCGCTTTCTTTTCTCTTTTCTCTCCTTCTGTCTTTCTATTTCTCATGGGATTTCTTTCTTCCTCTACCTTTCCTTTCCCCCTCTCTCACGACTTTTTATCTTTTGTTTCTCACGCTCTCTCCCTCTCTCTTTTTCTTTCTTTATCCCACCCTCTCTCCTTTTCCCTCTCTCTTTCTCTTATTTGTGGCCCCCAGAGTTAAAATGAGTCTGACACCCCTGCCATAGACTATTATGACACCATCCCCTGATCTAAAACCTACATGAAGGCAAGGAAACACTCAAAAGCCTTAAAATTAGGAAAATGAAGGCTCACTGACCTGGAACCTCGCAGTTCTATTAGGAGCGGACCAGGCCGCTCCAACTGGAGCTGGTAAATGGGATTGTTCTTGTAGGTGTCCTTGTAGTTGCCGCAGCCGCCGGCACTTGCCCCTTTCCACTGCCCGTTAATCTGAAGTGTCATGAACACACGAAAATTAAAAACATCAACCACACGAAAAAACATGTGTACGTGTTGGTTGTCTTACTCTTTTCGTGTGTGTGTAGGGATTCGGGATCTTGGAGAAATTGAACTTGCAACCGGAGTAGACCTGCAAAAACAGTTCGAAACAACAGTGTCTTTTCACATGAACTCTTTCAGGGGGAAAAAAAAAATCTCTTTGTGAAATGATGCATTACCTACAGAAACTATTTGCCCCCCTTTAACTTTGTGACCTTTTGCCATATTTCAAAATTCAAACAAAGATATCCAGCTTTAAACTTCTCCACAACAGTATCTCGGACCTGCCTGGTGTGTTCCTCGTTCTTCATGATGCTCCCTGCGCTTTAAACAGACCTCTGAGACCATCACAGTGCAGGTGCATTTATACAGAGACTTGATTACACACAGGTGGATTCCATTTATCATCTTTAATCATTTAGATCCACATTGAATCATTCAGAGATCCTCACTGAACTTCTGTTCAGTTTACTGCACTGGCAACCAGTTCAGGGTGTCCCCTGTCCGAGGATAGCTGGGATGGGCTCCAGCACCCCCGCGACCCTACTGAGGATAAGCAGTGCAGATAATGGGTGGATGGATGGTATCAGAGTGTAGAAGCAGGAATTTATTGGTGTAGGTAGGAAATAAAATGTTATTGTACCCCCAATTTGTGAAATGTGATCACTTCTGGTGAAAATGGCATCTCTAAAAGATTTCTGGATTTCGAAATTTTGGTTATAAAAGTCACCCAATATAAACATCTTGGAATCAGCAGAAAAACAAAAACAGCAAAGACGGCTTCTGGAGCGGAACAAATGGGATCGGACGAGGAGAACTTGTGTGTTTTCGAATCTGCTCTGAAACACGTAATATGAAAGCAGCCTCTGGTACACAAAGCCAGTAACAGACAGATTTGTTCCAGAAAATTCGACAAATTCAATCATTGACACTTTGATGAATAGGTTTGATTGGATTTTCATGCCAAATAGATTCTCTTCAGGACAAAGTCTAAACTTCGATTAAAAGTGACAAACAGCTTTAGGCGGGCGATCTTATTTACTTTGCTCTAATGATGTCCTTGTGATTTCTTGATGAGGAGTTTATCCGTTTTTTTAATGTTGAACAAATGCAAAGGAGATTTCGTAGGACTCCCGTTTATCCATCCATTATCTGCTCCGCTTATCCTCAGTAGGGTCGCGGGGGTGCTGGAGCCCATCCCAGCTATATTTGGGCAGTGGGCAGGGGACACCCTGAACTGGTTACCAGCCAGTCGCAGGGCACACAGGGACAGACAATTCACTCTCTCATTCACACCTAGGGACAATTTGGACCGGCCAATCCACCTGAAATGCATGTTTTTGGAATGTGGGAGGAAACCGGAGTGCCCGGAGGAAACCCATGCAAGCACAGGGAGAACATGCAAACTCCACACAGGAGGTTCGATCTTGTGACCTGCATGCGGTAATCACTGCGCCACCGTGCTGC
The DNA here is from genome assembly GCF_059441175.1 of Urocampus carinirostris. Lineage (NCBI taxonomy): Eukaryota > Metazoa > Chordata > Actinopteri > Syngnathiformes > Syngnathidae > Urocampus > Urocampus carinirostris. The sequence continues at coordinate 66,818,625 of NC_142350.1, read as the reverse complement.
TCTGGACTCCCATTCCTAATTTTAATTATTAATCAGGGTTCCTACACGTATTCCACAGTCAAATTCAAGACTTTTCATCGACTTTTAAATACGTTTTTCCAATTTCACGTGTAAATAATTTAGTGTGAATCATGTCTTTTGCAAAGCCACAAATATATCTGCGATTTACATATCCGATGTTTAATCTTGAGTGTGTATTTGTCAATACATTTGATTTTTAGTTATTGAGAAAACCATGAATATACAGACGCTCCCCTACTTACGACCATACGGTAGATAGGAACATTTTGTCGAAAATTATCTGGACCGAGTACAGGACATTACTGTAGTGCTTCTTTCCGCCACGTGGCGCTGTGAGAAGTCACCCAGCATCCACCCCGAAGAAGAAATCCAGCTTCCTCTTCCTAGTTTGTGCGTAAACATTCTATCCTGTATCTCCAGCGCGCGAAGAGCTTTGACATTTTTTATTGTTTAACATCTCGTGCATCCATTCAATATGGTTGGTGTAAAGTGTGAAGAAGAGGCGAGCCGTTTCTTTTGGAACGAAAGTAAAATAGGAGAGCTTGATGCGGTTGAGAAAATGGTCGGAACGCTTTTTTGCAGCCACTTTTTGGCACGGAGGAAGTCGCCTAACTCTTGAAGCCCATCTTCCAAAAGTAAATTTAACTTAACTTTATAGAAAATATTATTTTATGAAATGTTTATTAATTACAAAACAACACAAGCCTTAAACATACTTACAGTATATAAACGAACAAATTCAGCTTATGAACGATTATCCGGAACCTGGTTCATAAATAGGGGCAGGATCTGTGATTGTATTTTAGACAAATCTCTTCCCTTATAGGAGATGAGTAAAAATGACACTTAAATGCAGCTTACATTTTCAGTGGCAGGAAGTTCTCCCCGGTAAAATTTACCACTGGAAAACAAGACTTAATTTTTTTTACATGGCCCTTAAAAAAAGGCCATAATTAATACGTAATCCTTGCCTTAGGGGCGGCAGTAGCTCAGGAGGTAGAGCGCTCGTCTTTGGATCAAGGGATCCCAGTTCGAATCCCGGCTTGTCCGAGTTACATGTGGAAGTGTCCTTGGGTAAGACACTGAACCCCTAATACCCCCAATAAGCAGGTTAGCGTCTTACATGGCTGCAATACAAGGCCGCTATTGGGAAATGTGAAGCACACTGTAACGCGCTTTGGGAAGTCATTGACTTGAAAAGCGCTATTTAAATGCAGATGATTTCATTTCATTGCGCAAATATATATTTCATAGTTTCTTGTTTAGGTGAAGCATGCGCCTGTCCTCTTGGGGACAACCCACAGGGGGCGATGATGCTTCATGTTAAGAAACATGGCAGCAATTTCCAGAATTTACAAACACTTTAACAAAGATTCGAGCGTTTTTAAATCCTTGAAAACAGTCATTTCAAGGATTTCAAGTCTATGTATGAACCTTGATTATTGCACTCTGTGGTTTGTTGTTTTGACATCAATGTCATTATTGACCAATCATGTTGCTGTCCTTTAATTTCCACACCCCTCAAGGCTGAGCTGTTTTTTCTAACTTGAAATTTAAATCATTGGCTGTTCTCTGCCCAGTCTAGAAGACATTGCCAGTCATTAACATTGTAAAAGACAAATCCCGCTCTGGCCACCACCTATTTGAAATGGTGCCCTCTGGTAGGCGCTACAGCTCCGGCGGTAGAGCGCTCGTCTTGGGATCAAGAGGTTGCAGGTTCGATTCCCAACTCCTCTGTGTTTTATGTGAAAGTGTCCTTGGGCAAGACACTGAATCCCTAATGCCCCCAATAAGCAGGTAGGTGCCTTGCATGGCTGACTCCCTATTGGTGTGTGAGTGTGTGTGTGAATGGGTAAGTGTGAAACACATTGTAAAGCGCTTTAGGAGGTCATTATTGACTTGAAAAGCGCTATATAAATGCAGACCATTAACCATTTACATCAAAATTAGGACAAATAGGCTAAGAGACAGCATCATCCCCTGGGCCATCACCACCCTAAAGAAGCGAACAAAACTGTGAAAACATCAAAACAATCGTGCAACTTTTTTTTTTCGATTTTTGTTGCTAGTAAATAAAAGTGTGAAAAAATATATACTATTGCACGAAACTGTGAGAACATGAAACTGAAGAAGGAAAAAAAAAGAATATTACTATTCCTTGTTGCATATTGCATTATTATTATAACTTAGTTTTTCTAAGCACTTCATTGTAAATATATTATTCCTATTTATTCTGGTGGTCTCTCGTTTTTTTTCTCTTTAAAGTAATACACGTTTTACCCTAGAGTCCCATGTCTAATCACGTTGCATACAACGTTGATATCAATGACAATAAAGATAATCCTATTCTATTCTATCCTGTTTCTCCTTGCAAGTTCGAAATCCATTGATGTCTTCTCTCCTTATTTTCAGTGACTACTAAAGTTTCAACCTAACATTTATACTGTACGCCTTCTTACCCTCAGTGTGTAGTTGATGGTGTTCTGTTTCTCGTACTGCGAAACGACCAGCGTGAAAGTGTGAGAGCCGGCGCCGGTCAGACGGATCTTGGTCAGGTAATGGGGACTGTTGATCCGAATGCCGTCGATGTAGGGAGGAGGCTCAGCTGCAAGGGAGGAACAAGAATTGTTTATCTCCTGTTGAAACAGCCATGGCTTAGGTATCTCCTGTCTACCTCTCCGTAATCTGCAAGAGGCATTTGAGTAATTGTGCATTACCATTAATAACAGGGGTCGTACACTTTTCATGGACAAATACAAGCACTTTTTAAGGACTTTTGTAGCCAATTTGTATTTTTTTAGTACTTACAAGAAGAAATCCAGTGTGAATCATTTGCAGAGCCACAAATGTCCTTAATTAATAGCTAATACTTGCACTAATACACATTTCACACCGCCCTGTTTAGGTATAGCATGCACCTGTCCTCACAGGCGATGACGCTTCATAAAACAATGCCATACAAACAAATGCTAGCCGCTGTTAATCACGAGGGAAAAAGAAATGCAATGGCAAAGAAAAGCCACCGGGGAGCAGCGTCAGCTTCATATTTAAGTAGACTTATGGCAACAATTTCAAGCATATACAAGCACTTCATCCAAAATGCGAGCACTTTTCAATTCTTGAAAACACAACATCAAATTTCAAGCATTTTCAAGTATTTCAAGCACCCATAGGAACCTTGCAATAAAAATTATGAATAATAAGAGTATTTGTGAATTGTGAATTTCCCTGCAGGGATGAATAAAGTATCTATCTATCTATCTATCTATCTATCTATTTCCGAGTCCAAAATTATTTTTCTGTTTTTCTTTATGGTTGTAGACTGGCTTAAATGTCATGTACATGAGAGAATATAGATATATTTGAATTGTTAATATATGAGTCCTTCAGCCCAGTGGCACAAGATCATTCATTATAATGTTTCGAGGAGCGTTTCTTAGTTCATTTAATTTTTTATTCTATTTTTTATAAATTATTGTCAGTATCTTTTCATGCTTCTCTCATTTTTTGGGGATCTTTCGAAGTGTGCGGCCAAACAAACAAACACGGATGCAAACATGATTCCAGAATAAAAAGTAAGAAAAAATATATTCAAATAATTCAATTTTTTTAAATATCAGAGTAAATGATGAAAAACAGTACATCTAATCAGCAGGGGTTTTGTTCTCTCAAATATTAACTAGACTTATATCAGTGTGACTGCAGCTTCAGACAGCAAGAATTTCAGTCAGAAAACTGGGGGGAAAAAAATAAAATAAGGAAAAACAGCTTTGAAAATAAAAATAACATGAAGAAAATTTACAGGGCAATAGAAAAATCATCACTATTATAATCGCTTTTATTTATCATTTTTTTAAAACATAGTTTTTTTATTTTGTCAATTAGGCTCTTTAACTCCACCCGGGGAGTAAAAGCTCACATTAAACCCCACCTCCACATTTGCATATTACTCTATTTTTATTACAGTATGTATTTTCCGGAGAACTATTTAAATACTCTATAGCAAAACGTTATATTGGGTATTTTTGTATACTATATTTTTATTTTATTATTTTATTTATTTTTCAACACAAGGATACTGCTGGAAGTGTGAATTTCCCTACGGGGATGCATAAAGTATCTATCTATCGATCTATCTATCATTATGAACTGGATTTATGCACTCATCTTGCAACCTAACCCCATAAAAACTACTGCATTGAAGATGGTAAAATAATACAATTTATTGTCTAAAATGTAAAACAGGAGAAAAACATGCTAAAATGATAATCCTAAAATTCTGAAAAATATCTATCAAAAGTATAATTGATCTATGTTAATATTTCTTCTTCCTCAATGTTTTTTTTATGTTTTTATTTAAAGTGCATCCTCTTTCCCCTTAAAATGAGAAAGAATCAGGTTTTTGGTTTGCTCTAATTCAAAACAAAGGAAAACATCAGACCTGGATAATAAACCTTCTTCCCGTCTGTCTTGTAAACAACTAATGTGATGAATTCTCGGTTCTGAGCAAAGTCTTCCTGTAAAACAGAAAAAAAACAATTCTATTGTCATGTGTCCTGATCCCAAGGGCGTAAGTTTGGTCTTGGAATTGGTGGGGACGTAGCTCATTTTTTGAAAGTGATCAGAAAATATTGTGGGATATAACAGTCAATTCGGGCAGCACGGCGGCGCAGTGGTTAGCGCGTGTGCGGCACAGTTCTGAGGTAGTGGGTTCAAATCCAGCTCCCGGCCTTACTGTGCGGAGTTTGTATGTTCTCCCCGTGCTTGCGTGGGTTTCCTCCGGGCACTCCGGTTTCCTCCCGCATTCCAAAGACATGCATTTCAGGTGAATTGTCCCTAGGTGTGACTGAGCAAGTGAGTTGTCTGTCCCCGTGTGCCCTGCGATTGGCTGGCAACCAGTTCAGAGTGTCCCCTGCCCACTGCCCGATGATTGCTGGGATGGGCTCCAGCACCCCTGCGACCCTACTGAGGATAAGCGGTGCAGCTGATGAGATGAGATGAGAGATGAGATAACAGTCAATTCTCGATCTTGGTGGGGACTTGTCCTTTCTGTCCATACCAAAACTACACCCTTTCCTGATTCTTATACAGTTGTATGCAAAAGTTTGGGCACCCCTGATCATTTTCAAGATTTTCCTTTATTAATCATTGGTTTTCCAAATCAGCAATTTCAGTGGAATATATCATATAGCAGACAAACAGTGATATCTGAGAAGTGAAATGAAGTTCATAGGATTTACAGAAAGTGTGCAATAATTACTTAAACAAAAGAAGGTAGTTGCATAAATTTGGGCACCCTTGTTGTTTAATGGATTTGAATATCTTTAGCACTAATTATTGGAACACAAAATTTGTTTGGTAAGCTCATTGACCTACATTCACACCTACATACACCAATCAAGAGAAATGGTATTTAAGGCGGCCAGTTGCAAGTTGCTCTCCTCTTTGCATCTTCTCTGAAGAGTGGCAAAATGGGAGCCTCAGAACGACTGTCAAATGACCTGAAAACAAAGATTATTCAACATCATGGTTCAGGGGAAGGATACAAAAAGCTAGCTCAGAGATTTCCGCTGTCAGTTTACACTGTGAGGAACAAAATGAGGAAATGGACGTCCACAGGCACGGTTCTAGTTAAGGCCCGGAGTGGCAGGCCAAGAAAAATCTCAGATAAGCAGAGGTGAAGGATGGTGAAAACAGTCAAACTCAACCTACAGACCAGCTCCAAAGACCTACAGCGTGATCTTGCTGCAGATGGTGTCACTGCGCAACATTCAAGGAGATGCTGTATGGGAGAGTAATGCGGCAGAAGCCTTTTCTGCACATATGCCACAAACAAAGTCGCTTGAGGATTGCTAAAGCACATTTGGACAAGCCGGCTTCATTTTGTAATAAGGTGCTGTGGACTGATGAAACTAAAATTGAGTTATTTGGACATAACAAGGGGCGGTATGCATGGCGGAAGAAGAACACAGCATTCCAAGACAAACACTTGCTACCCGCAGTAAAATTCGGTGGTGGTTCCATCATACTGTGGCCAGTGCAGGTACTGGCAATCTTGTTAAAGTTGAAGGTCGCATGGATTCCAGTCAGTATCAGCAGATTCTTGCGAACGATGTTCGAGAATCAGTGACTGAAGTTGCACCGGGGCTGGATACTTCAACAAACCAACGACCCCAAACACTGCTCCAATTCTACTAAAACATTCATGCAGAGGAACAGGTACAATGTTCTGGAATGGCCATCTCAGTCCCCAGACCTGAATATTACCGAAAATCTGTGTTGTCATTTAAAGCGGGCTGTCCATGCTTGGAAACCATCAAACCTGAGTGAAGTCGAGATGTTTGTCAAGAAAAATGGTCAAACATACCTTCAACCAGAATCCGGATCCTCATTGGAAGCTATAGGAAGCGCTTAGAGGCTGTTATTTCTGCAAAAGGAGGATCTACTAAATATTGATGTAATTTTTTCTGTTGGGGTTCCCAAATTTATGCACCTGCCAACTTTCGTTAAAGCTATGATTGCACATTTTTCTGTAAATCCTATGAAGTTCATTTCACTTCTCAGATGTCACTGGGTTTGTCTGCTATTTGATATATTTAACTGAAGTTGCTGATCCGAACAACCAACGATCTATAAAGGAAAATCTTGAAAATGATCAGGAGTGCCCAAACCTTTGCTCTCGACCGTATATGAGACCAGATCCTCTTCCTACCTTGTCTGTGATATGCCTAGAAAGCAGCACCCACACTGCAGCGCCCCCTGCTGGACATTGCACCTCCAGCTTGTATTGAGGGTTGTTGGCCAAACTGTAAACGTCCTTGACCGGACCTTGCTTTCCATCCCAGCTGCTGCAAGGCACACAGAAGGTGCAAAACGAACTTTAGGATGGGAAGGGTTTGCTAGAGTAAAGAATTGCTGGAGTAAAGTTAACCAAACCTGTGGATGCAAGAGGATTCTTTGAAGAGCGAGGGATTCCAACTGAGGTAAATGACGTCATAGTACTGACACAAATCCTCCCAGGAGATCCAAAACACACCTGAATAGAAAAGAAAGTAGACGCACAGAGAACACAAGAAAAATGGAGAAGTGGTTAGGAATAAAGCCAAAACCCTTAGCCCCAGAAGACTCAAAAGAAGCTAACAAAATTGATGACGCTACAAAACGTAAACGTACATTAAAAGCATCAACTAGTTTGAAACCCCTGGTCTACAAAAGGTTTTCACCATACCGTTATCAAACTTCTGCGCCGTCTTGGGGTCAAAGTTGAGATATTTGAGGAGCTCAGGGGTCCAGTTCTTCTCGTCGCGTTCGCTAAAGCGTCCTTTCCATCGCAAGTGGCTCCACGGGTTCTTCAGTTGGAGGAAGCGCATGTTCTACGGGGGGGATAACGGTGGGTAAGACAGGGGTCCTTCGAAGATGGGGGCGCTTTTCCCAGGCTGACCTTGTATTCCCTGATGTCGAGGACTGCATAGGCGTGAGTGGGCACTAAACCCCATTGCTCCCCCTCTTCTTCCGTCATCACACCAGTGGCCGTGGTGATGAGAACGTCACCCCTGTGGAACCTGAGGATACCAAATTTTGAACAAAATAAGTTATTAATATTGTATAAATATAAAGGCCAATGTTGAACGTCTGGAACTTTGAACGTGTCCCGAAATCAATAAAGAGCTTTCCCTTTTTGCCATATCTCCTCTCTGCGTATATTTTGGGGCGACGCCCAAAGACGTTCTCTCTAAAGGCATGGTCACACAGCCTTTCACGGGCGTATCGCAGCTGAATCACGGCCAGAAATTTCTGCCCGTGAAGCAGACGCTGTTGGACGCTTTGAGATCGCGATACAGACGAGATACAGCAGTGCTTTACACACGGTAAGAAATTCACACGCGGTTGGCCGCGCGAAAAAGTTTTGCGCTGCTCAAAACTTTAGACCAGGGGTAACCGCGGGCAACACACGTGGTACACACGAGGTAAAGACGCGGTACGAACGTGCTAGGTCGTGCTACGGCCGCGGCCAAGACGTGGTTACACGCGGGTAAGGATGCGAAATTTTAGCGGGTAATCGCGGGTGGAGCACAGTCATAGCACGTTTGTTCTGCGTCTGTATCGCGGTGTTATCACGTGCATTAGCGTGTGTACCGCGTGTAAGCACGGTCAAACGCGATGCAGCCGCGGTTACCCGCTATAAGGACGCGGAACAGTCGCCGGCGTCTGTTTCGCGGGCATACCACGGGTAAACAGCGGGTTTAGCCAATTTTGCACATTTTCCACCGCGTCTGCTTCACGGGCAGAAACTTCTGGCCGTGATTCAGCTGCGATACGCCCGTGAAAGGCTGTGTGACCATGCGTTAAAATAAGGTTTGATGCACCCCAATAAATACCAACAATACCGATAAACATCTGCTTTGGTGTGGTTAACTACATAGGGTCTCTAACACCATCTGGCGTACTGCAGCTCCCGAGCACTGACCACTCCAAGGAGCTAAATCCAATCTTCTATCGGAACCAACACCTCGATTGATGCTTTTGCACACGTTTTAACAACCCAACAACCAAGCCCAAGTAGAGGTCGCAGGAACACTTGTTATTTAATAAATTAAAAGAAAAACATTAAGGGTGTTTTTTAACGAAAGTACATATATTATAAGTGCTAGCGATTGGTGGCTACAGTCTTCATTATTGCACACTAGCATTAGCACCAATTATTACTGACATGAGTGCAGGGGAGTGGAAACTACTTTTTCAAAAACTTAATGATAATATACAAGGGTCTCCAGCCTTTTTCAAGCATCAAGCTACTTTTGGTTACTAATTAGCGCAAAGTTCCCAGTTGGAGATGCATTACTAAAATAACAACTTATTATGTTATTATTATGTTGTTCCTAGGTTATTACCAGGTTAATTATTGGAAGTAGGGTTAAATAGACTCTGTCAAGTCTGTTGGCACGTCAGCTGTTCTATAATATGGTAAAGAAAAACACAAAAAAGTATTAAAGTAAAGTACTAGTACTAAAAATTATTTTAAAAGCCTCTCGTGTCCCCAGTTATATGTAACACTAGACCAGTGTCCTTCAAACACTGTGCCGCGACACAGTAATTAATTATCATGCTGTGCTGTGTGGGACATTATCCAATTTGTGTGCGTAAGCAGTCTAGCAAAAATATATTTATTTGGATTCAATTTGACTAGAGATGCAACAGCGCCGACTGGTGGTGTCCCGTGGGATTAAAAAAAATACGATTGGCTCCAAAAAAGTTGAAAAACACCGCAATAGACAAAGTCTTATGACAGGGATGTCCAACTCATTTTAACTCGGGGGCCACACGATGGAACAAACATTCTCTCGGGGGCCGGACTAGTAAATTAGAGAGAAAGGAAAAAAGAGAGAAAGAGAAGGAGGGAAAAGTAGAGAGTGTGGGGCAGAGAAAGAGAGAAAGAGAGAGGGAGTGAGAGAGAGAGAGAAAAGAGAGAGAGCAAGAGCGTGAGAAACAAAAGAGATAAAAAGCGAAATAGTGAGAGAAGGGGAAAGAGAGAGAAAGACCAAAATCCAAAGAGAAATAGAATACGAGAAAGAGAATGAGAAGAGAGAAAGAGAGAAGGGGAGAAAGAGAGAAGGGGAAAGCAAGAGAGAGGAAGAGAGAAAAGAAAGGGAAAAGGAAAAAGGAAGAGAGACCAAAAGAAGGTAAAAAAGACACAAAGAGAAAGAGACAAAGAGGAACAAAGAAAAAGAAAAAGAGAGACAGAGAGAGTGAAAGAGAAAGTGAAAAAAGAACGAAAGTGAGACAAAAGAGAGAAGAGGAAGGGAAACAGAAAAAAGGAAAAATAATTAGAAAGAAAGAGAAAAAAGGAGAAAAAAAGAGGGATATCTAGGGAGATTTGACGGCGATAGAGAGAGCAAAAGGAAGCAAGAGAAAAAGATTGACATAAAAGAAAAGTGAGGGAGAAAGAGAAAGAGTGAGTGAAAGAGAAAGTGAGAGGGAGAGAGAGAGAGAGAGAGGGACAAAGAGTGTGAGAAAAAGGAAATAAGAGAGAGAGAGAGAAATAAATAAAAGTACAGCATTTGTGAGAGGCACCTGACTTTGGCAACATCAAGTATTTCAACCTGCAGCTTGTTTCTCTCTTGCGCTTCTCTGAGGGCCGGATTCAATCTCTTAGCGGGCCTGATCCGCCCTGCGGACCGCCTTTTTGACACCCCTGCACTAGTGTGTCCCGGCACACTCGTTCACATAAAAAAACAGAAATTTTCCAGCTGGGCCCTCACCTCTGGAAGAGCATGCGGAAAGTGTCGTCCTTGCTGAAGGACTGATTGTCCGAGTGCATGGCGATGCGTTCGGGGATCCAGCCGGTGAGTGCGTGAAGGTCGATATTCTGGTGGACCAAGAAAAGACACAATAAAATCCATGAAGAAGAAAAGTGAGAGCAGGACAAAAAGAGGCCCGACGCCGCGTACCGAGTTGGATCCTGGGAAGTCGTAGCCTCCCATCACCTTCATGTAGGCCTTTTCGATTAAGGAGACCCAAAGTTCGTTTTTGTTGCTGGAATACGAACACAGCAGCTCGCCGCCGCGGTCCACCGGCAGAAAGTCGTCGATGATGACCTGCGTGGTGACACATTAGCGTGTTTCTGTCTTTCTGGTAGGGGAGCACGATACTTGGAATTTTGGTATCGATCCGTTCTGAGTAAATGCAGGGTAGCATCGATCAATGCTGATTCTGTCAAGAACCAGAACAGGATCAGGACCCAAACGCGTGTCGTTCTCACACAAGCCTTTTATTTAACGGGAAATGGGGAGTCGTGCACGTTAGGCAGCGGTCTGGCGTGGAAAGACGGGAAGCCAGAGACCGACGAGATCGATTCCAATTTGTCATGTCCTGCATGGTTGTCTTGGCGCCCAGCTGGCCCCGCCCCTTGACACCGGCTGAGACGCATTGGACTGATTGCTCTTGGAGTACTTAAGCGCGCCTTTTGGATCTATTTATTGAACTATTTCAAAATGTTGAATACACGCATCGCCTTTCACCACCAGGAGGCGCTTAACAATGCCCACTGTCCCTTTTAACGTTCTTATTAAGCTCAAACTATAATCTTCTAGAAGACTGCATTGAATAACTTCGTGCTTCCGGAGCATTATAAGGTCATGCGTTTGCACATAGACGCACAGAGAACACAAGAAAAATGGATAAGTGGTTAGGAATCAAGCCAAAACCTCAGCCCCATAAGATTCAAAAGAAGCGAAAGAAAATTGATGACGCTACAAAACGTAAACGTACATTAAAAGCATTAACTAGTTTGAGACGCCTGGTCTACAAAATGTTTTCACCATACCGTTATCAAACTTCTGCGCCGTCTTGGGGTCAAAGTTGAACCAGCACCAGCAACCAGAACAGGATCAGGACCCAAACGCGTGTCGTTCTCACACAAGCCTTTTATTTAATGGGAAATGGGGAGTCGTGCACGTTAGGCAGCGGTCTGGCGTGGAAAGACAGGAAGCCAGAGACCGACGAGATCGATTCCAATCTGTCATGTCCTGCACGGTTGTCATGGCGCCCAGCTGGCCCCGCCCCTTGACACCGGCTGAGACGCATTGGACTGATTGCTCTTGGAGTACTTAAGCGCGCCTTTTGGATCTGCCCGTTGCCAGATCATTACTTTACCTTGTTGAAGATCTGTTCATGCCTGTTTGATCTGAGTAATGCCTAGTTTGTAATTTGGATTGCCTTTAAACCTGTTTTGTTTTGTCTTTGGTCCGTTTGTGTGTTGGACAACTTTTATGTCCTAATTAAAGTGACAGATCGTCTACGCATATGAGTTCTGACTTCCTGCTTCCCGGCCCGTTTCCTGACACAATTGCCCGAGTTGATGTCGGACAGATGGGGTCGATACCGGACAGGGCAGGACAGACGGGATGGATAATGAATCAGGATATCGATAATAAACAGGAGAAACTAGGCGGGAACGAAAACTGGAGAAGATAATAAACAGGACAAACTAGACGGGAACAAAACTGGAAACCGAAGTTAAACGGGACAAAATAAACAGACAGGAAATACCAACAGAAACAGGACCGAGTCAAAACCCACGTCTTGCGGGGCAGAGGTTTGTTGACGGACTGACAAAGGGAGAGTGACAAGACTGGGGTTAAATAGCAGGGAAGCCAATCTGATAACGAGCCGCAGCTGGCGCCCCACGGGCGGGGCCAATTGGGCGCCATGGCAACCGTGACAGATTCTATACGTTTTCATTGTATTGTTATGATCGTTGAGTAATCGACACACCTGTTTGAGTTAGATAAGAATTTTTTTTTGTTAAATAACTGCAATAGAAACTTTAACAGTATTAAAAAATATAAATATTTCTATTCCAACTGTTTCAGACCAAAAGTCAAGAGAAACCAACCAAAAAAGCAGCAATGTTACAAAAATACAAACCCTTCAAAATAATGTCAAGAAGAATACTAAAATATATTCCATTGCACCATAGTTTCAAAATAAAGCAAGTTGTGCAAATAAGGTGTCATCTGGCTCTTATTCCCAGCTTTTGAATCTCTGCTCCAAGGAAGAAGCACTGTTGCCATAGTGATTGACAGGTTTATGTTCAGGAACCGTTATCAATTTGGTTGCAGCTCGTTGCTTTCTGTAGAGTGAGCTTATTTCAAGGGTTTATGTAAATCTTTGGTATTGCCACAGTAGCGGACCACTTTATTTGACAACATCTAAAATTTGTTGTTGTTTTTTAAATAATGGCAAAACAGAAAAATAATAAAATATGCATGTGCAAAGTATACTTTTTAAAATATTTACTACATTTTAAAATTGTTTTTCAAGTAAAAAAACAAAACAATACTTTATTTTTGAATTTGTTTTTCTGTTAAAACAAGCAAAATATTTTTTGCAAAGTAACTGATATCGAAAATGTTTTATTTTTTTTTTCTCATTTTAAGTAATTTTTTTGACATGTTTTATAACAATAATTCTTTCTGTATTCAAAAATAATTTGGTTAAATTTTTAACAAATTATTTTTTATTTTTGTGGGGTAAAACAATTTTTTAATGAATATTTTACAAATAATTTTAATAATTTTGGGATAGGAAAAATAACACACACATAACTTCAAAAAGTAAACATCTTTGGTTTCAATGACAGGTATTATTTTTTCTTTTGACGACGCTCAGATAAGCGCAAGAGAAAAACGAGCTGCAGGTTGAAAAAAATATTCAAATAATGTGTAAAATGAGAAAACAAATATTAAAAATTAGCCAAATTGTTTTCTAAGTATTAAACAAATAATTTTGGGATGGCAAAAATAACACACACATAACTTCAAAAAGTAAAGATATATATTCTATTGCACTAGAGTGTCAAAATAAAGAAAGTTGTGCGAATAAGGTGACATCTGGCTCTTATTTCCAGCTTTTGAATCTCTGCTCCAAGGAAGAAGCACCGTTGCCATAGTGATTGACAGGTTTATGTCCAGGAACCGTTTACAATTTCGTTGCAGCTCATTGTTTCATGGGTTTATGTAAATCTTTGGTATTGCCACAGTAGCAGACCTCTTTAAAAGTCCACACTTCCTGTTTTCCTCCATCATTTTTAGCCTTGCCTGTTAAACTCTCACTCGTGCATAGATTAAGAGAGAAAAAAAGGGAAATGGGCCAGAGAGAGGGAGGTTCGTTTTTGCACAGAGAAGCAGCACTTTGAGGAATCTAGTGGACGAGCCAATGCTGTTGTGGATTAACTGTAAGTCAGCAGCTTTGGAGCTAACAACAGAGCTGATAACTAACATCTGGCAGAATGTTATGAGATAATTGTTGCTACAAGAAATCACAAGTTGTTAACTAAGCGAGTCGAATCCGAGAAAAAAATACTTATGGTCCCGAGAAAAACATTACGTGATCTTGTTGAACGCAGTATAAAAGCCAGCGTCTCTCGGACGAATTTCGAACGTGGCTTGAACGTGGCTTGCTGAACGAATGCAATAAAGGACGTTCCCTTTCTGTCATATTTTGTCTCTGCGTATATTTTGGGGCGACGCCCAAGGACGTCCTCTCCAAAAATGCTAATAGTATTGATCCGATCCAAGTACTTGCTTAGTATGAATAATATGTATATTTGTACCGATCCACTACCCCTACTTTTCGGGATTTGTATGTGAGGCCTTTACCTTCCTGGGAACGCCATTGATGTGCAGCTTGACCATGTACTTCCCGCACGGGTTGTATTCGGGTTCTCCTCGCCGGTTCTGAGGGTAGATGATGCTGAACCACGCCAGCAGGAAATGTCAGGATTGGATCAATTCTATTAATGTCTTGATAAATTTACTCTGATTTTAACAATGGACACCTGCAAAGGATAGCATAGGATGCCAGTTCATTATTTTGACTTGTATGCACTATTGAGGGCAGATATGCTTTTGTAAACTAACTTATTCAATAAAAAGAAAGGGCCTCAGGGAAAGGGCTTTTAGAACAGGTTAAAAAAATTTAACAGAGGATTGGGTCTTCTCCTGTTCTCCCATAATCAATTGTTGTATTCTCTCCTTATATTGAGTGTCTACTAACCTATAAATGTATTATGTATGCTGTCTTTCTTTCGTTTCTCTCCTCACTTATTGTCAAATATTTTGATTTAACTACAGGTTTATGTTTTAGCCAATAAAAAAATATATATTTTACTGTGATGTCCTTCATAAAAGAATCCAGTGTTGCTATTTTTTAACCCAAAAATTGGATACAAATTTTCTTCTATCTACAAAATAACTGTTGAATGCAATTAGAAGGTGCATTAGAGGATTAAACCCCCTGAGGAGGGAAACATTGGGTTTCACTGGCGGATAATTTTGATATTGTGATTTTTATTGTTTCATTAGAAAAAATATGTTCAATCTCTTGTAAAGTAATATAATCATAACATATTCAGGGATCCTACAGCTCCAGGAAAGTCAAATTTAAGACTTTTTAAGGCCTTGTGAAATCAAAATTAAGAACAAGTGGACAAAAAAAACCCCACAATTGGGATAAACAAGGGCAGCACGGCGGAGCAGTGGTTAGCTTGTGTGCGGCACAGTTCTGAGGTCATGAGATCGAACCTGGAGGAGTTTGCATGTTCTCTCCGTGCCCTCTTGATCCTAAGACAAGCGCTCTACCCCCTGAGGTAATGCCGCCCAGTTTGACCGAGGGTGCTACTTATACTCTTTTGAGACTTCCACACATCCATTATCTGCATCGCTTATCCTCAGTAGGGTTGCGGGGGTGTCGGAGCCCATCCCAGCCAGTCGCAGGGCACACAGAGACAGACAATTCACTCGCTCATTCATTCCTAAGGACCATTTACCATATATCCATCCATCCATCCATTATCTGGACTACTTATCCTCAGTAGGATCACGGGGGTGCTGGAGCCCAATCCCAGCTGCTTGCCAGGCAGTCACAGGGCACACAGGGACAGACAACTCACTCACCCATTCACTCCTAAGGACAATTTGGACCGGCCAATTAACCTGACATGCATGTTTTTGGAATGTAGGAGAAAACCGAGTGCCCGGAGGAAACGCACGCAAGCACGTGGAGTACATGCAAACTCCGCACAGGAAGGCTGGTCGCTGGATTTGAACCCTGAACCTCTACACTGTGCGCGCTAACCACGTATCAGCCGTGCCGCCCCCAGTGAGACTTATATGGAATAATTTTTAACAAATTATTTTATGGGTGCTCTAAGGCCTGTGTTGATAATTTCAACCTTGCCCTGTTGCGGGTGGCCATTTTTCAAAGCCGAAGCAGGAAGCGGCTTATCGCTGCCCATCCGAGTTGAAGGAGTTGTGTACCGGTAAAAATGACAGAGGATGAAGATATTTGATTGGATTTAGTGATTAAGAGAGAATATATTATGTCGTTACTGAAGAGCATATCTAAAATATGCACATACATGTAATGTTAGCATACCTGTCAAGCTCCAGGGTCCATGCCCTTACAAACTGTCATATTTTCCCTTACAAAATACAAAATAATCTTACACTATATTTTTTTTCAAAGGTGTTTATTTATGTAGTTTAACATGTTATATTGTTAATTGTTATATTGTAATTAACATTTTGTTGTGAGAGTTGCTCGACATGAATGAGGTTTATTATCAAAAAGGTTCAAAAATTAAGTCACTTGGACGTTCACTGTAGAAGGAAAAAATACATGCAACTAGAATTAAGTAGAATAATGCATTTTCTTATTCAAATTATTAATTAATACAACATAATAATTCGTAATAGAATGCATCAAGGCAAGTGAGCCGTTGGAGAGCCGGCTCTCTTTAATGAATTGAGCCGAAAAAGCCGGTTCTCTAAAAAGAGACGGACTTCCTTACACTACACAATACTACTACACTACTAATACGATCCCAAAACTGTATGTAACGTCCTACATGCCCACACTTCTTGTGTAAATATTGTGTAAAATATAACCTTTATCTTTTTTGTTCCTTTATCTTCTTTGTTTTCTTTTGCCTCACTGTTAAATGTGAAACTGGAGTGCCACGTTAAATTTCGTTGTCACAATATGTTCAACCCATTTTGTAACAATGACAATAAATTCTATTCTATTCTATTCTACATAACTACCACATGAATTCCGAGGCGGCAGACGCATGCGCGCAGTAGCATCAAACCGCTCGCTTCGTTTGCAACGAAAGGAAACGATACCGAGATAGAGGCTACCGCGGCGAACTCGTTTGACTTGATCGATTTGCCGTTTCGTGATCGTCGGTGTATACCGGATGGTACCCATAATTGACAAATTTGCGTTTTTCCGTACAGATTTTCTTGTACGTCGTACACGTCTTAAAATGCATAGTAATCGTACTTTGTACGACAAAAACGTACAGGTATGCGTTAGTATAATGAGTTCTCTTATTTTAATTTTAAATAGCTTTTCAAGATGACATGTATGCAGTGTTCATTTTACCTGTGAAAAGTGATGAGTCCCGGGGGACTCGCATGCTCAAAAATCTATGGGTCCCAACAGAGATCTATGGGTCCCCAAAATTTAGTCTTATCCAGGTTGAAATTGTCAATCGGTGACAAATATATAATGAAAATCTATATATTCATTCAGTTTTAATCATCAAATTATTAATTTATTTTTCTTTTATACTTCCTTTTTTTCCTTAACTTCTTTATACAACATCATCATTCGTAATATAATGCATCAAAGCAAGTGAGCCGTTTGAGAGCCGGCTCTCTTGAATGAGTTGAGCCGAAAAAGCCGGTTCTCTAAAAAGAGACGGACTTTTCACCACACAACTCGATATCGGCGTGCAGACGAAAACTCGAACCGCGAGACCAAAACAACAATGGCGGATCTGCCTGATGAAAAGTTTGGAGTGCGGTAAATCTTTGTTTAAAAAAAAATGTAATCGGGTAATAATGACAATTTTGTGTCAAAAAAGTTGCGTCCCGGGGACGCACGTTGATTTGAGACGATGCGTCCCCAGCAAAAATGATGCGTCTAGGACGCAGGCAAACGAGAACACTTTGTATGTTTATGGTATTGGATTTTATCAGATGGAATACCCCAAAAAAATGACTTATACTCCAGGTGCAACCTATGCTTTTCCCTTCTTAATAATGCATTTTTTGGGTAGTGCGACTTACATGGATACACAACTCAGGTCATTCATCGTACCTGGTGATGAGCTTCTTGTTGTACCGCCTCTCGTAGGCGGCGCTGATGGCGAGCGAGGCCACGAAGGAACAGTCGGACACCACCGTCTGCACATCAACCCGCCCAAATTATGCACAAAAAGTCAAGTCAGCGAACGCGGAAGCGGGTCAAATAGGCAAGTGGTCAATCCTGGAAGGGGGATTACCACATGTGAGGTCCTTTCTCAAGGTTTCTCTTTTTTCCTCACGCTGAGGTTTTTGAGTTGTTCCTTGCCCGCATGCTGGTTTAAGATCAGGTTATTGTGCAATTGTGTAATTGTAATCCTGTGCAGTCCTTTGAGACATTTTTGTGATTAAGGGCTAAATAAATAAAAGTGACTTGACTTGACTCGTCGGTTTGGCCGTATTCACCTGTTTAAGATTATCGAGTGACAGATCACTAAATTGGGAAAAATTCCCTGGACAGTCACTATGTCGCTGATCTTTAGATTTCAGCCCTTTAATATGTGATGTATTAAAGGGCTGAAATTTGCTATTGTTACGATGCCCTATTCTTTATTTTCCTCATGTTGAGGTTTTGAGTTTTTCCTTGCCCTCATGTAGATTTTAGATCAGGGGATGGTGTCATAATAGTCTGTGGTTTGCAATAATATGTGGTCTGTGCAGCCCTTTGAGACTCTTTGTGATCAAGGGCGTCACAAATAAACATGACTTGAGGTTTTGAGTTTTTCCTTGCCCTCATGTAGGTTTTAGATCAGGGGATGGTGTCATAATAGTCTGTGGTTTGCAATAATATGTGGTCTGTGCAGCCCTTTGAGACTCATCACAAACATACAGATATACAGATAGATAGATAGATAGATAGATAGATAGATAGATAGATAGATAGATAGATAGATAGATAGATAGACAGATAGACAGATAGACAGATAGACAGATAGACAGATAGACAGATAGACAGATAGACAGATAGATAGATAGATAGATAGAGATAGATAGATAGATAGATAGATAGATACTTTATTCATCCCCGCAGGGAAATTCACAACAGTGTCTTTAGAAATGTCTTCCCCTATGCCTTGAATCTTCTTTTTATCCTTCAAAAACGTGCAATCATACTAATACTGATATCGTATTCATGCAGTCCAAATGATTAAAATTGGATGATTTAATACAAGTTTTCACTTCACAACTGTTATTTAAGGTCAACAAAAACATTGTGCCAGAAAACATCCAAAAATGATTCACTCGGAAAGAGGGAAATTATAACTTGAGGGGCTGTAGTAAATTCAAAATCCCAAAGATGAGAACCACCAGGAAAAGTATGTGTGTGTCTGTGTGAGGAGTCTGGAATACTTAACAAGATGAGATCAAACAATGTCCAACTATCCATGTGTTCAAATTGAAATACAAAAAAACATTACTGGCGAAATACAGGGATGAAGAAAATGGGATATGAGTGAGATTGGAAATACTGCGTTTAAAACTATGGTTAACTTGTTATTGTTGCTATTATTACATCATAGGAAAATAAGCATCTGCTTCTGACTACCCCTTTTCGAACATGTTATGTTAACATAATCTTGCTGTTGACTCATTGTTTTTGTCCTGTTTTTATTCTAATGTTCGAAATAAAGTTTTTATTCATTCATTCATTCATTCATCTTCTTATTAAAGAAGACCATTAAGTCACGGGCTGAATGGGTAGAACTATCTGGGCCTCGTTAGCAATGCTACGGTGTCGAAAAGGATTTTGGGGTTATTCTTTTGTGCCGCAATCACCTTCGAAAAATAGGCTGATAAAAGGAAACCAAAGAAGAAGTCATCACCGCACACCTGTTTGATGCTGAAACTGGACACAGACATGATCATGGTAGGACTGTTGCAGATCTCGTCAGGTCGGACCCAGCGGGAGAAGATAACCTTCTGCTTGGGGGACAGAGCCAGGGCGCCCGTTTTGTCCCTGTTGGCAGTCATAAACAGGGTAAGGTACGACAGATAATAGAGTGTCGATCGGAACCCCACTCACGAGAAAGGCACGGGAAAGGCGAAGCGCTCTTTTAGGTCCACGCTCATGAAGGGAACGTACGCGATGCCGTTGATTGTCGAGGTGCTCCTGCAGGGAACACAAAGAACAGTTTTCCAATCTTTCTGGAGCCAAAAAAACCAATCTAAAATGTTAAAAAAATGAATTCCCGGCACCTGTTGCATGCGAGTTGTTTTCTGTAAGAGCTTGTTTCATGGGTTTATGTAAATCTTTGGTATTGCCACAGTAGTAGACGACTTTAAAAGTCCACACTTCCTGTTTACCTCCATCATTTTTAGCTTTGCCTGTTAAACTCTCACTTGTGCATAAATTAAGAAAGTAAAAGAGGGCACTGGGCCAGAGAGAGGGAGGTTATAAAGTTTCTCCTGGTGGCTCAGGAGGTACAGATGATTTATTTTAGTCAGTAAATGTTCCTGTTATTTTGGATTTTAGTTTGTGGTTCTAGAAAAATAAAAAAATAAACAGCAAACAAAGATTATCTACCAGTGGGACAAAACATATTTTCATTTTTTTGTGATAAATAAGCCAATACATGTGCAAGATTTTTATGATTTATTTTATCTTTTATTATTTTTCGCAGGGCAATCTTAAACAGCTTCATCAAACAAAATAAGTTATTAAATACACTGCGTTACCTTATGAGCAGATAATCCGTCAAGACTATTATATAAATACCGATTTGAGTGCATGTGAGTGTGTTCGTATGCGGCTTATATGCTCTGAAACGGCTGAACCGGTTTTCGTGAAAATGTACACAGTTGTACTATAGGACTCTGAGAGTGTCTTTAGCTAGGTTTGATGTCAAGGCACCCCCAGTGAATACCACCAAAATTGATAAACATCTCATGTCATGTCCAAGCGGCTCTGGAGCTGCATGCAGTCATACTGCTCTTGGACACTCCCTAGCGTTTTTTTCAACAAATAACGGCCCCAACAACCTCGCTAAAGTAGAATGCCCGGAAACGCCATTATGCTTGTTAGTATCTAAAAATGAAAAGGAAAAGAGTAATCTGCGGCCACCTACTTTTATGAATAAGAGTTACGGTTTCATAATTTTCAAATTTACATGAGGAAAACCTTATTTGTATTGGGTTTTACACATTGTATTGTTGTTAGAAAAGAACAGAATAGAATAGAATATACCTTTATTGTCATTGTTACAAAATGGGTTGAACATTTTGTGACGACAAAATTGGACGTGGCACTCCAGTTTCACATTTAACAGTGAGGATAAAAGAAAACAAAGAAGATAAAGGAACAAAGAAGATAAGGTTATAATTTATATTTATAATTTAGAGAGTAAGGAAGAGAAAAATAGGTAAGACAATCCTTTGAAACTGTAAAATAAATATCATGATTCAAAAAATGTGATAGTTTATAAAATACATGCTAATGAGTTTAAATGATTGAAAGAAGAAGCGGTCAAAGTTATTTTTCCAATCTTGTGGCTTCAGCCCATCATCCCTTTTTTCTTTCAGACATTGTGATGTTGTTTGTAGCAACACAATTGAAAAGAAAAATATTAATATGAAAAAAACAAAAAGATAAAATAAAATATTATTACTCGTCTCATCACTGGAAGAAAGCAGCACTAGTGAACAATAGCATCCTTTTTGACTAAACACTGGACAAGTTCTTGTGGTGGACAAGGTCTCAAAGTACACTGGTTGAAAAACGCTGATGTAGAAGAAGAAAAATCACAAACATAAAACAACAGATAAACAGTGTTTGAAATGAGGTCGTTTTTATTTTTATTTAAATAAAACGTTTTATTCCGATTTCGAAATCTTCGTTCGTTTCGGAAATTTCGAAATCTCCGTTCGGTTTGGAAATTTCGGTTCGTTAGGCAGTTTGCATACTCGGCAGCCAATCAGAAGCCTGCATCGAATAACTTCGTGCTTCCGGATATTCCCGAGCGTTATAAGGTCATGCATTTGCATATCATTTTCCAAAGTAGACGCACAGAGAATGCAAGAAAAATGGATAAGTGGTTATGAATCAGGCCAAAACCTCAGCCCCAGAAGATTCAAAAGAAGCTAACAAAATTGATGACGCTACAAAAGGTAAACGTGCATTAAAAGCATGGTGGAAAGAGGAGTTCACGTGGCTAATAGCAGACGACGCAACACAAACATTGCATGGATGAAGATGAGTAAATACAGGTACATACTGATGGCAGATGGAAAACAGCCATGTCGTATACATGCAATAAATGTTCTAAGTAGATTTATAATAAACTTAATTTTAAAGAGTTGTTCTGTTATATATTCTGATTATCAATCCTTAATACCGTATTTTCCGCACTATAGGGCGCACCGGGTTATAGGGCGCACCCCCAAAAAATAGTTTTCGGTCCTATATCTTCCATAGATAAGGCGCACCGGATTATAAGGCGCTACAATGGGAACGTCGACAAAACAGTCAGATAGTTCAGTCCAACTTATTACCCCCTTAACATAGACACGTGCGGATGCGGTGTCCGTACGATGTCACTCAAATGCATCGTTTCAAATATCATTCGGAAGGTTAAAGTCTTGGGATTCAAGAAATGCCAACCATTCCTTAGTTTCTATTTTCTTTATCGCTCGCAATTTTACTGTGCATATGACAATAAACACTTGGAATTGAGTTTAATTCACTCAACTCATCACAGCAACATCAAGATCGTTCTAAAACAAGATACTGGGAAAATATAAAGCCGCATAGCTCACCTCACCTAAGTTCTCACGTTCAATAATGATACGCAACCATGGTCTTCTTACAACCGTGAGTGAAGTAAATCCAGGAGAGTAAAATATTTACAAATACAGACTAATGAAACATGTTTCTTTATGGCGTACTTTAGCAAGCTTGCTATTCACAGTCTACTTTTTCGGCCAATTGCGGGGTTTGTTTTGGCCCTCTAGCCTATCCGAGGCTCCGAATAACTTCAGCCAATAGCGATCGATTCAAATGATAATTGACACATTGGTTAGCCAATGAAACGCCGGTATATAAATCCCAGCATACACCGCGGACGACTTCGCCTTCGGGGGAAAATCTAGTTGGCGGCTGCTTGCTTTAGTTGCAAGACTTTGCGACTTAATATTGAGCCATATATAAGGCGCACTGTATTATAAGGCGCATTGTCAGCTTTTGAAAAAAATTAAGACTTTTAGGTGGGCCTTATAGTGCGGAAAATACGGTACTTTGAAACAATGGTTTTTTTTGTGATGGGTCGTCTTATTGTGTCCCAAGTTGTGAAAAATGGGGCAGGCAACTTTATGGCTTGGCAGGCAACTTTTCAGAGTTGTCTGCCCTGGTGTCTGCTAACTTATTCTCATGAGTTTCAGACACTGAGACATCAGGAACACCAGGAGAACTTGATCAGAACATCCCAAGAGCACAAAGAATGAAAAAAAGAGAAGCAGACAACCGACCTGAGGACCTCAATCTCGTCTGACGAGTACCGCTGCCCGTGTGGTTCACTGGACTGGACGGCCCTCATGGGCTGAGGTTGCGGACGGTCATTGAGGGAGAAGTCCGGACCGAGCGGGAAAAACTGACGGACGGGTGCCGAAGGACCGGCCTTCACCCCTGAAGGTCCAGCCTTGTCTTGAGTCTGCGAGGGGCCGGACTTGGACTGTGATTGTTTGAGACCTTCGGCCCTGAGCGTCACATAATAAACAGCTCGTTATGATGTTTCCAGAAGTATTTTCTTGAATAAACCAACCTGTCCAAAGCCTGTCGGGCTAACTGCTTCAGTTTGGTTTGCATAGCCTGGTCAGATGTCTCGTTGGACTGTAAAGCACATGTGAAGATACATGAGAAAAAGGAACACGTGTCGTTTCTAGACTGTGGTCTACAACCTTTTTTTCTGCCACGGTTCAATGTCCTGCCGCCAATACCAGTCATAACAATAATACATAATACTACCGTAAATTCCGGACTATAGAGCGCACCTGATTATAAGCTGCACCCACCACATTTTAAGAGGTAAACCGATTTTGTACATACACAAGCCGCACCTGTATATAAGCCACATGCGCCCACATTTAAACATGTAACACAAACACAAAATTAACCCAAACCCGACTTCGAGTCCCGCGATCGAAACTAAATGTCCTTCATTAAAGTCCACAGTCCAAAAATCACAGCCGGCAAAATGAACGGAAAATGATACCGGTACTTAAGGTTTGATGCAGACCTGCAGAGTCCGGGTCCCGTTGAAAGTAATCCAAGGAGAAAAGTGTATATTTCCAAAGGTAAGGGTGGGAAAAATTTATCATATGAACACATTTACTGACACAACTCCTTTTTCTTTAACCAACTTTTTACCCCCTCTTCTTTCCTTGTCTGGCTTGTGTATGTACAAAATCGGTTTTCCTCCCGAAATGTGGTGGGTGCCGCTTATAATCAGGTGCGCTATATAGTCCGGAATTTACGGTACATCTTTAGGAAGACATCATGAATTACCGTCTTGATGCAGAGTTCCACGGCCTGAGTGTAGAGCTCCACGGCTTCGTCGTCATTTCCCTTGCCGTCCTCCTCGAAGGCCTGCGTGACCAAAAAGTGGGCACGCTCCAGGTCCACCTGATGACGGGACTTGAGCGGGTCGCTCTTCTGCGCCTCTGCGCTGCTCACTGGAGGGGAAGGCAGGACATTTTAGGACAGCGCGGAAGAATGTTAAATGTTATTGCACAAAACTGTGAAAATATATTCCTTGTGACCTCTTTTGTTGATGTTGCTGCTAAATGTTATTGCATTTATTTTCATTGACTGTTGTCACAATGCCCTATTCTTTATTTTCCTCATGTTGAGGTTTTTGAGTTTTTCCTTGCCCTCATGTAGATTTTAGATCAGGGGATGGTGTCATAATAGTCTGTGGTTTGCAATAATATGTGGTCTGTGCAGCCCTTTGAGACTCTTTGTGATTAAGGGCGTCACAAATAAACATGACTTGGCTTGAGGTTTTGAGTTTTTCCTTGCCCTCATGTAGGTTTTAGATCAGGGGATGGTGTCATAATAGTCTGTGGTTTGCAATAATATGTTGTCTGTGCAGCCCTTTGAGACTCATCACAAACATACAGATATAGATAGATAGATAGATAGATAGATAGATAGATAGATAGATAGATAGATAGATAGATAGATAGATAGATAGATAGATAGATAGATAGATAGATAGATAGATAGATAGATAGATAGATAGATAGATAGATAGATAGATAGATAGATAGATAGATGTCTAGATAGATAGATGTCTAGATCGGTAGATGGACACTTTATTCATCCCCATAAGGAAATTCACACCTCAAGCAGTATCCTTGTGTTAAAAAATAAAATAAAAGAAATAGAATACAAAAATACCCAATAGAGCCTTTTAAATAGTGTTATGAAAAATACACACTGTAATAAAAATAGGGTAATATGCAAATGTGGGGTTGGGGTTTAATGTGGGCTTTTACTTTTACCGGGTGGAGTTAAAGAGCCTCATGGCATGAGGGAAAAATGACTTGACTATTCTTTCACTATTATTAGAACTTAGGCCAGTCTCTAAGCACTACATTGTTAATCTTTATTCTGCCTTTCATCCTAATAGTCTTTATTACATTTTTACCTGAGGTCCCATGTGCAATCTTGTTGCGTATAATGTTTACTATGGTTGTTATCAATGACAATAAAGACAATTCAATTCAATAACACCTATATGATGAGCCCTGCCCAGTTTGGAGGACTTTGCCGGCTTGTGCTACCACAGCAGAGCAGACAACCTTATTAAGGACCCCTCTCACCCCGGCCACTACCTTTCTGACTTAGTCTTAAAGAAAAAGACTAACAAGCTTGGAAACAGTTTTTTTTTCCCAACGCTATGACCCCCATAAACAAACGCACAATTATGTAGGAAAAAGATCTTGACGATGTATAGAAATAAAAAATAAAAAATGGTTCCCCCCAAAATATTTTTGGTCCTATCTTTTCCATACATAAGGCGCACCAGACTATAAGGCGCTACAGTGGGAACATCAACAAAACAGTCAGATGGTTCAATCAAACGTATTAACCCCTTAACATTCTGACGGCTCGCAAAGAAGCAAATACAAGTCTCAGACAAGTACGGTGTCTGGACACGGTGTCTGTACGATGTCACCAATCACTCAAATGCGTCATTCCACATATCATAAGGAACTCTTGGGATCCAAGAAATGGCAACCATTTCTTAGTTTCTATTTTATTTTTCGCTGGCAACTGTGTGGACGGCAAAGTAAGAATTTCATTGTGCAGGGAAAAATAGACACATCACT
The DNA here is from genome assembly GCF_059441175.1 of Urocampus carinirostris. NCBI lineage: Eukaryota > Metazoa > Chordata > Actinopteri > Syngnathiformes > Syngnathidae > Urocampus > Urocampus carinirostris. The sequence continues at coordinate 66,792,628 of NC_142350.1, read as the reverse complement.
GAAACAAGATAATGGGAAAATATAAAGCCAGGGTAGCTCACCAAAGTCGTCTTGCAGCCATCACGTTCAATAATAATAAGCAACCACGGTCCTCTTACATCCGTGTCGTCAATCCAATTGTGTAAAATATTTACATACTCCAAAACAGGCAATAATGCCGAAAAATAAAAGACAAAATCCGCAGAGAAGCCTAAAAACCATCCATCCATCCATCCATTATCCGTACCGCTTATCCTCAGTAGGGTCGCGGGGATGCTGGAGCCCATCCCAGCCATCTCTGGGCAGTGGGCAGGGGACACCCTGAACTGGTTGCCAGTCAGTCCCAGGGCGCCTAAAAACTAATTATATATATATATATATATATATATATATATATATGTATATATATATGCATATATATATATATGTATATATATATATATTTTTTATGTTAAATAAAAACTGGGGACTGTTTGGCCAATAAAAAAATGCAGAAAACAATGCATGATGAAAATCCGTGAAGCAACAAGACTGTCAAAGTTTAATCGCGCTATAGCAAAAATTTGGTCAAACTATAAAAAGATGTTGTTAAAGTAAAACAGTGTACCGTATTTTCCGCACTATAAGGCGCACCGGGTTATAGGGCGCACCCTGAAAAAAATAGTTTTTGGTCCTATTTTTGACATACATAAGACGCACCGGATTATAAGGCGCTACAATGGGAACGTCGACAAAACAGTCAGATAGTTCAGTCCAACTTATTACCCCCTTAACATTCCGAAAGCTTGCAAAGAAGCAAATACGTGTCGTAGACACGTGCAGATGCGGTGTCCGTACGATGTCACTCAAATGCATCGTTCCATCATTCGGAAGGTTAAAGTTTCGGGATTCAAGAAATGCCAACCATTCCTTAGTTTCTATTTTCTTTTTCGTTCGCAACTTTACTGTGCATATGACAATAAACACTTGGAATTGAGTTTAATTTAAAAATAGACACTCCATTCCATCCATTATCTGCACCGCTTATCACAGAAACATCGAGTTCAGTCTGAAACTAGATACAGGGATAATATCAAACCCGGAGTACCTCACCGAAGTCGTCGTGTTCATAATAATGTGCAGCCAATGTCCTCTTATATCCGTTAGTGTAGTAAATCCAGGAGACTAAAATATTTACAAATACAGAAAAGTAAAAAATGCTTTCTGTATGCCGTCACCACCATGGACCACGTGCTATACACATTCATCTTTTTCGGCCAATTGCAGGCTTTGTTTTGCCGTTTAAGCCAATGCCAGCCTGTAAATGATAAAAAGGATCCGCCCCTTGACCTCCGAATAACTTTAGCCAATAGAGATCGATTCAAATGATGATTGACACATTGGTTAGCCAATGAAACGCCGGTATATAAATCCCAGCATACACCGCGGACTACTTGGCGTTCGGGGGAAAATCTAGTTGGCGGCTGCAAGTTAGTTGCAAGACTGCGACTTAATATTGATCCATAAATAAGGCGCACTGTATTATAAGGCGCATGGTCAGCTTTTGAAAAAAATAAAGGCTTTTAGGTGCGCCTTATAGTGCGGAAAATATGGTACTTTTTCAGCAAATTAAATACCTCTTCTGCACAACTGTTTTAGAATCAAGTCAAGAACATTTAAAATAAAAACTGTACATAACCAAATGTTGAATTTTAAAAACTGGGATATTGCACTTTAAACTGCTGTATTGCACTTAGAACAGGGACATTGCACTTTAAAACTGTTTTTCACGACTGCGGTTTAGTGTGTTGATAGGTCTGTTTGTTTGGGCACAAAGTTAAAAAACATACATGTTCAAATAATGACAACAATGTAATGGTTTCATTCATTCTAGTAACAAAAAAACCCTTGTCCTCGAAACTATTACAGGAAAAGTTGACTACAACAATGAAAAAATGTAATCCACCCAGTTTCTGTAACAACCATCACACGATGGAGTGTGAAGGCCTGTAACGGAAAAAGCAGCTCAGAAAACTGAGCAAACACTTCCTTGTTAGCAAGTCTCCGATAACATTCTCTCCCGAATATTCAGGTGGAGGACATTAGTTACACTCAGATTGCCAATCTACTGATAAACAACTAGTACTCAAAACTGTGTCTACAAAGGTATGGCCACGCCATTTATGTGTGCAATAAGAAAAACAAACATTAAGAAAAGAAGTCTTTGCCGCTTTCAATATTGAGACTGGGTGTGTCAAAAATAAAGTGGCTTTATGCCAAACGAGTCAAATAACATTTTGTGTTGCTATTAAGAGCTTGATTCCGATTCCAACGGACTACCGTAAATTCCGGACTACAAGCCGCACCTGTATATAAGCCGCATGCGCCCACATTTAAACATGTAACAGAAACACAAAATTAACCCAAACCCAAGTCCCGCCATTGAAACTAAATGTCCTTCATTAAAGTCAACAGTCCAAAAATCACAGCCGGCAAAATGAACGGAAAATAATATCGGTACTTAAGGTTTGATGCAGACCTGCAGAGTCCGGGTCCCGTTGAAAGTAATCCAAGGAAAAAAGTGTATATTTCCAAATGTAAGGGTGGGAAAAATATATCAGATGAACACATTTACTCACGCAACTCCTTTTTCTTTAACCAACTTTTTACCCCCTCTTCTCTGTCCCTCACCTTTAGCGGTCCCCACTTAAACTCGGCACCCCGCGTTTGTTCCGCCCCTCATTTTTTGTCCATCCGTGCAAAACATATCAGAATAAGTGTCTAAAATAAATACAAATAAATACATTACAAAAATATACAGTTGCAAATACATATTATACATAGGTTACACATATTTACAAAGAAAGACGGTACACCGAGAGAGTTTTCAAAGCTTTAATAATAATAATATAGCTTTTACAGGGCAGTTAATGGTAGCAACACTCGAGCGCCGCTAGCGGGCGTTAGAAAAATTACATAAATTGGCCGCATCACTGAATAAGCCGCAGGGTTGAAAGTTAGGGAAAAAACTGGCGGCTTATAGTCCGGAATTTACGGTATACTTGAGGGTTTGTACACCTTTTCATGGCCAAATTCAAGCCCTTTTCAAGCAATCTCCAGGCTCTTTTTTCCAGTACCTTTAAAGAAATAATTTTACCCCCGATCCCAAAAACGTTTTCTGTTTTTCTGTTGGCTTTGATGACTAAAATTAAGTCGTTATCTTGCTGCTAGCACATACTTTGTGCTGTTCCTACAGTCTTTTTTGTGTTAATGGGCTGCTATAAACTGACATGAATTCTGCCATTCTGCTTAAAGAATGCACACGCAGCTTCTAGACGTTACACTTGTTTACAAACGAGGAAAAGGCTTTAGAGTTGTTGGGTAATAATAGTGTTTGTTTGGGAAGTTTAAAAAAAAAAGGAAATAAAGTACGGTAGGTATAAAAAGCAGGGAAAAATTGTTGCCCTGTTTGTTAGTTTCTCCAGTTTTTGTTCCCGTCTAGTTTCTCCTGTTTATTTTCGTTATCCCGATTGTTATCGATCTTGTCGGTCTCTGGCTTTCCGTCTTTCCACGCCAGACCAGCTGCCTAACGTGCATGACTCCCCATTTCCCGTAAACTAAAGGCTTGTGTGGGAACGTCACGCGATTGGGTTCCTGACAATTTTAATGATATTGGTTGCTTCTAAGCAGAGTGCATTCAATCTTTCAATCTTTAAGACCACTGATCTTTTGAATTTTGATTTACTTAATTTAATTTATATCTTTGGCGTGTTTTTCAGAACATCAGAGTCTAAATTGGTTAAAAGAAATTTATCAATAGTATTTTTCCATTTTATTATTAATTTATAGCACTGGAGAGTCAATATTTTTGATTTTATTGTTTTGCATTTTCAGGGATTTTGTGTGGTTGTTCAACTTTAAATCTGTTTAGTGTGTAAAAAGCTGATATTGTTTTGTATTTCAGATTTTTTTTTGTAGATCTGTGAATATTCTAATTTATATTTCAGGTGTTTTTCAGGGATCCCCTGCAAAACATAGGAGATAAGGGGCGGCAGTAGCTCAGGAGGTAGAGAGCTTGTGTTGGGATCAAGGGATCCCAGTTCGAATCCCGGCTCGTCCGTCTTACATGTCGAAGTGTCCTTGTGTAAGACACTGAACCCCTAATACCCTCAATAAGCAGGTTAGTGCCTTACATGGCTGCAAGGCCGCTATTGGGAAATGTGGAGCACATTGTAAAGCGCTTTGGGAAGTCATTGACTTGAAAAGCGCTATAGAAATGCAGATCATTTCATTTCATTACTCATTACGAAATAATTTGTTGTTTTGATAATATATCAAAAAGAGCTGGCTTTTCTCAGTGGCCCGGGGGAAAGGAGCTATTTCTTGAAAAAAAATAGAATTTACATGACTAGTCTGATAAACCTGTCCTTTTGGATGCATGAGGTCAGTAACGCTTCACATGACAACTCAATAATGAGGACTGTAGCCACCAATGGCGTCATTTTCATGCACACTTTTTTCTCTCCACTTATTGCCTGGCCTACAGAATCAGACTGCCATTCAACATGGCGATGGCAACTATTTTAAGCCTTTTCTAGCACCTCACCCAAAATGTAAGCATTTCCCTGACCTTGAAAACAATAACCTAAAATTCAAGCCTTTTTAAGGATTTCAAGCACCCGTACGACCCCTGTTACCTACGAGCATTGTGGAGGGTCTGCACTCGATCCAGGTACTCATTGACTTTCTCCTGGATGCCGTCCATCTTAGATCCCGCCATGCCAGCATATATGAGGGCTTGGGCCGCCTCCTGCAAGGGAAAAGTCCCACAGATGTTATAGATACTCGCATACATCAGTTGGTCTAAAATCGGGGTACACTTACTCCAAAGGGTGCTTGACTATTTCTTAAAACGTTGCATTCATTCAAAATCAAAGCACTTTCTGTGTTAACTGTAGAAAAAAAAGTCCCATTGGCAGAGAATTTTCTAGTTTAAAAACATTTTCCTTTTTTTGAGTTATTTCAATTTATTTTACTGGAAAATGGCAAAGTAATTTAGTTATATTAGTAACTTCCTTTACTAGATCAATCCATCCATCCATCCATCCATTATCTGCACCGTTTATCCTGAGTAGTGTCACAGGGGTGCTGGAGCCAATCCCAGCTATCTTCGGGCAGTGGGCAGGGGACACCCTGAACTGGTTGCCAGCCAGTTGCAGGGCACACAGGGACAGACAATTCGCTCGCTCATTCACACATAGGGACAATTTGGACCGGCCAATTCACCTGACATGCATGTTTTGGGAATGTGGGAGAAAACCGGAATGCCTGGAGGAAACCCACGCAAGCACGGGGAGAACATGCAAACTCCGCACAGGAAGGTTGGTAGCTGGATTTGAACCCATGACCTCAGAACTGTGCCACACACGCGCTAACCACTGCTATTTTCTTTCTTTATTATTTTTCTCTTGTTTTCCTTTAAATCTTAACTCTCAATTTGGGTAAAACACAATTTTTACATCAAATAATTAAATAATTATAATTATAAAAATAATTAAAAAATAGTAAAATAATGCTTAAAATAACAATTTTTTTCCATTAAACTGAAAGACAAATTTGAAGTAAATGAAGTTAAATAAACAATGAATAGAAATTTTAAGTATACAATATATTTTATTCCTTAAAAAGGAAAATAGTCCTTGAAATTAACGAAAAGCTCCACTATTATTGTACTACTTTTTCCACTTGTATATGCAGCTAATTATATAATGTTTTAATTGATTTTTCAAGTAAAATAAAATGTTTGTTTGAAGGCTAAAAAACAAGTTGAAATCTATAGAAAGTTAAGAACGCTATTACTTACTGTAGATACATGTTTTCTATTACAATAAGAAAAAAGTTTAACATAATATAGGAGGAAAACTATAAATTATTAGTAACCAAGTTTTAAACAATGTTTTAATGAGAAAAATGCAAACTAATGTACAAATTTGCCTTTTTTTCCCATTTCCCCTGTACACAATGAAAAATCAGAGGGTACAAATAACGTACATTGAGAAAAATATGATTTAAAAGAATGTTCTATCTATCTAGTCTAGAGTAATATATCAATCCTGATTTGTGTGCATGTGTTCGTATGTGGCTTATAGGCTCCGAAACGGATGGACCGATTTTCGTTAAAATTTACACAATAGTACTTTAGGCCTCTGGGGGTGTGTTCTGCAAGGTTTTATGTAAAGGCATCCCCAATAAAACTAAACAAAATCGATAAAAATCTGCTTTCCTGTCCAAGCGGTTCTGGAGTTCAACTCAACTGCTCTTTGGCACTCCCTAGAGGCTGCCTGGCGCTTTAAAAAAAAAAAAAACACGGGCCCAACAACCTCGCTCAGGTAGAATGCCTGGGCCATTATGTCAAGTCAAGTTATTTTGTGACGCTCTTAATCACAAAAAGTCTCACAGGGGTGCAAGACCAAAATCATTTTTGTTTCTATATCCATTATTTAATGTATCCATCTATCTATCTACCTTGGTCAAATCCCACAAGAGGGGTGACCGACAGCAAGAAAAACACATACAATAATAAAGAAAATAAAAAAGGGGGAAAAAAAATAGCAAAAAAAAAACACACAGACATTTTGGGACCATGGCCAACCCAAATGCCCAAACACCCAAACAAGTTAGGCACCTCAGCACCTAAGTAGGTCATTCTTTCGTCCCTCCATATGAAACGGGACACGAGAAAGCGGCCATGTCATTCGGGTCAGGGTGACACAATACACTCTTTTGTTCAACAGCAGGGCCCGACAGCTTTCACTGGTTTACCCCTGCCACATCATATGGGAGCCCTGCCCATCCCTTAGAATGCCTCCTGTGGTGAGGGGCCCTCTCCCACCGTGGTCCGCTGCGTGTCGTAAGAGGAGACTAAAGTGGATGGGGCGAGGGGACTGGGGACCCTCTCCTCTCTATCTCTACTCCCTAAGAGACAACAAGGCAAAGAAAGGGGGGCAGGAGACCGTCTCTCAAAGCCTAGTTATAGGGTCACTAAATGTGAGAGGATGTGGAAGTAAAGCGACTGAGTGGAAGAAAGAGGAGATCGGAAGGATGATGACTAAAAAGAAGATGAAGTTGATGTGTTAGCCTATTTTATGTATTTAAGTAAATAAGTAATTGGTTGGTTGGATCCCTTAACCACACAGTTCGTAGGGGCACCATTTCCTGTGGTGTGTCTTGGGCAAGTACAGCCTGGTGGCACACATGGATAAAATTAGATAGATGTCTAGATAGATGTCTGGATAGATGTCTAAATGTCTAGATAGATGTCTAGATAGATAGATGTCTAGATAGATGTCTAGATAGATATATAGATACTTTATTCATCCCCATAGGGAAATTAACACTTCCAGAAGTATCCTTGTGTTGAGAAATAAAATAATAAAATAAAAGACATAGAATACAAAAATACCCAATATAACGTGTTGAGTATTTAAATAGTGCTACGGAAAATACACACTGTAATTAAAAAAGGGTAACATAAACATGTAGGGGTGGGGTTTAGTGGGGGCTTTTACTCCCCCGGGTGGAGTTAAAGAGCCTCATGGCATGAGGAAGAAATTAAGTTTGTATAACTATTAAACGGTTGAATGTAGTAAAAACAGGGACATTATAAAATATTGGAAAGTTTAAAATAAATTGTAAAGAGGAGGGGGAAGCAGTTATTTACAAATGGGACCGTTTTTCCAGAGTACAGAATGAAATATCAGAGACTATTTGGGCTGGGAAAAAATACATCACAGGAAGTATAGCATTGGAAAAAAGCTAAGAAACACCGCATACTAACTCACCTTATAATAAAAGATCGCCTCGTTGTACTTCCCTTTTTGATCATAGTTGACCGCCGTGACGGCGAAATTGATCGCGTCGAGCTCCAATGCAATGCTGTCCATTCTCAATGAGCGAGAAGTGTAAACACAATATTAATTGAGTTTACGTGGAGCACAGGTGACTTCACAGAAGCACACACAGCTTCACGGCATTTTGGCATTCATTTTAAAGTATCGTCATGGATCTCGACGACCTCGAAGCCGGAATGAAGTTATTCTTTCTCTTTTGACAGACGTTTACCGGGTACAAAAACAAACGCGTTACTTCCGGACTGTAAAATGCGCATGCGTAGTCTCCAACGTAGGCGAAATCACGGAACGTGCAGGAAGTGTGGTTTAGAAAACTTCACGACGGAAAACCTTAATAAGATTTTGGGGTATAATAGTGTCAAAATTAAGTATCACATTTATTAAAAACATTTTCTAATCAAGTTTAATGTTTTGTTTAACGTTTTATCTTGTGTCAAAACAAGAACTTTACGTGGGACACGGCTCGCGCAGGCGCAGTGGTAGCCATTCAAACAATATGGGGCGTTTAAAACAGTAGGTAAAAATAGCATCCATACGATTGTGGACAGTTCTAAAAATAAAAATACACGTTATTTCTTTTTAGAGCAGGGATCAGAACATCTATTGAAATGCGAACAAATCGACTATACAGAGTTTAATTTCAAATTAAAACACATTTATGAAGAGAACAAAATTTAGAAGCAAAATTAAGGTATAAGATCAGAAAATAAGAGACCGGAATGCTCACAAAATGCAGGAAGCGTTTTTTTTATATTTTTGAGAAAAGACAAGTTGAAACGATAATGAACGGATAGCATTGCACAATCTTTTATTCATACTTGTATTTTTGTCTGGCATCATACTTTATGAATACATATACAGTATATAATAAAACATTTTAATGATGGAAATATTCTGCATCTGAAAAAATACGAGCCGGTACATCTTCCAACCACTAGGTGGCAGACCGGCATTCTTTATGACTTACTAGATATCGTTCCGAGGACTTCTGGAGATACTTGACTTTTTGAATCATTCTTTAAGTTCTTTATTCTTTAAAAATAGCTTTAATATGAAATTCTAACACTTGATTCCACTTTTTTTCATTTTCAGAAAAAGTTTCCCCTGAACTGATAATTTTGTTCATTTTTTAAATTCGTCTAGGAAAAGAGGGCCATTCCCCTTTCAACGACCATTATTGTCAGATATGACAGAGGGCACATACTTTTACTCCTTTTATTTATCTATTTGGGACAATATGATTTGTGATACTAAAAACAACAACAACAAAAATCAGGAAAATCAAAACATAAAAATAAAAATAATACAATATGATAAAAACTGTTTTTTTTTAAATATGAGGAAAAAATATTTTAATATGTACAAATAAATGAAATATATAGACTCTTAGTAGAAAATATTTAAATTATATGACCAAAATATAAAATAAAACCATATTTAAAATCAGCCATGTCAAACATTTATCCTCGTTTAATGGTTTACGATTTTTTTTAACTAAACACAAAAAATTAATTACGGAAAATATAATTTATAAAAACAAATGTAGTACTATATAGTAAAAAACAATGTTTGAAATATCCCTCTGTCCATTATCTGCAGAACTTATCCTCAGTAGGGCCACGGAGGTGCTAAAGTCCATCTCAGCTATCTTCAAGCGGTGGGCAGGGGACACCCTCAACTGGTTGCCAGCCAATCGCAGGGCACACAGGGACAGACAACTCACTAGCTCATCCACACCTAGGGACAATTTGGACCGGCCAATTCACCTAACATGCATGTTTTTGCAATGTGGGAGAAAATTGCAGTGCCCCGAGGAAACCCGCACAAGCACAGGGAGAACCTGCAAACTCCACACAGGAATGCTGGTAGCTGGATCTGATCCTATGACCTCAGAAATGTGTCACGGACGCGTTAACCACTCATCCATCGTGCCGCCCTGAAATATAAGTAAAATGTTATTCTATATCAATAAAAAAAAGTAGAAATATCATAAAAATATTTCAATTAAATAATTAAAAATATAAAATGAAATAACATTTAAAATCAGCCATTTCTGAAATGTTTCCTCTCTAATTTCTTTAGTGAAAAAAATGATTATTTATTCACTAAAAACGAAAAATCAAACATGATTTAATATAAATGCAAAAACTAGTAATATTTTAGGATAAAAACAATTTAAAATGTATAATAACACGAGGGCAGCACGGCAGCGCAGTGCTTAGCGCGTGTGCGGCATAGTTCTGAGTTCGTGAGATCAAACGTCCTGTGTGGAGTTTGCATGTTCTCTCCGTGCTTGTGTGGGTTTCCTCCCACATTCCAAAGACATGCATTTCAGGTGGATTGGCCGGTCCAAATTGTCCCTTGGCCTAAATGAGCGAGTTGTCTGTCCCTGTGTGCCCTGCGATTGGCTGGCAACCAGTTCAGGGTGTCCCCTGCCCACTGCCTGAAGATGGCAGGGATGGGCTCCAGCACCCCCGCGACCCTACTGAGGATAAGCGGTGCAGCTAATGAGATGAGATAAAATGAAATAACATTTAAAATCAGCCATTTCTGAAATGTTTCCTCTCTAATTTATTTTACGAAAACATGATTATTCATTAAAAACGAAAAATAAAACATAACTAAATATAAATGTATGAAAATAGTAATATTTACACATAAAAATAGATGAAAAATCAAGACGTTACGAGAAAGGGCAATACAGAACAGGACTGGAACACCCAGTCTGTGTAACTTAGGGCCATGCAATGTGACTAAAGGGATAGGATGGGAATTTTAGGAACAGGACTGTATGAGTGTTCCTTGATAAGTAAAGGAAATTGAGTGAGAATGGGTAAGGAAAGCATTTGTCATGTAAAAAGGCTCAGCACAGTACAGGATGGTAGGAGTGAGGCTCGATATGTAGCACTGAGAGACAGGACAGCAGGAATCCTGTGGGGTAGTCGTGAACACGAAAGTATATGACTATACAAAAAAAGGTTGTAGAAGTAAGCAGACATTCCAAGGAGTTGAATAAAGTGACGTGTCGCCAATATCTCTGCAGTTCCAACTAGGTCACAGGTGTCAAACAGGCGGCGTGCGGGTCAGATCAGGCCCGCTAAGGGATTGAATCCGGCCCACGAGATAACACCCAGAGAAGCGCAAGAGAAAAAACAAGCTGCAGGTTGAAATATGTCAACTTGATGTTGCCAAAGCCAGGTGCCTCTCACAAAGACATTCTACTCGTATCTCTCTCTCTCTCTCTCTCTCTCTCTCTCTCTCTCTCTCTCTCTCTCTCTCTCTCTCTCTCTCTCTCTCTCTCTCTCTCTCTCTCTCTCTCTCTCTCTCTCTCTCTCTCTCTCTCTCTCTCTCTCTCTCTCTCTCTCTCTTTCTTCCCCACCCCTTTTCTCCCACTCTGTCTTTTTCACTCTCTGTGTCTCTCTTTTTCTCTTCCTTTGTTGCTCTGTGTCTCTTTCTCTCTCTGTGTCTTTTAAAATCTTTTGCCTTAACTTCCTTTTTTCCTTTTCTCTCTTTTCACTTTCTCTCTTCATACCCTTTGCGCTTTCTTTTCTCTTTTCTCTCCCTCTGTCTTTCTATTTCTCTTTGGATTTCTTTCTTCCTCTCCCTTTCTTTTCCCCCTCTCTCACGACTTTTTATCTTTTGTTTCTCACGCTCTCTCCCTCTCTCTTTCTTTGTCCCGCCCTCTCTCCTTTTCCCTCCCTCTTTCTCTTATTTCTTGATCCCTCTTTGTCTTTCTCTTTAATCTACTGGTCCGGCCCCCGACAGAATGTTTGTTCTATCTTGTGGCCCCCGAGTTAAAATGAGTTGGACACCCCTGAACTAGGTCCATAAAAAACTTGCCCCGGAGAAAGGAAAGAGTTAACGTGTGAGATGACTTCACCATCTCCATCACCACCCCACCCCTCACAAAGCAAAGCCTCTCTGTCCACTCCACCCTTTTATCCTCCAGTCTCCTCCCTCTCAACACACACCCTCCTCCTCTTGCTCCTTCAATAGCTCCCAAGACCTCACAGCAGCTTCACTTGTCAGGCTGAACCTGAGCTCCTACCATTTGCTTCCTACCGGCAATGGAGCTACACATCCACTCCCGTCACATGGCCCAAGAGAAGCACCAGATGCTGGACCTCAACCGCCGCCTGCAGGGCTACCTGGGCCGGGTCAAGCTCTTGGAAGAGGAGAACTCACAACTGGCCCGAGAGATCCAAACTCTGCGGCGTGGACGCAGTGGATCCTCTGTGAGGGAGAACTTCAAGGAAGATTTCCGGCGGGCCAGAGCGGAGGTGGACGAGGTGTGGAGGCAACGGGTCTACGCCCAAATGGACGTCTGCAAACTGAGCGAGGAGATCCAGATGGTAGATCGCCTTTGGCAGCAGGAGGCCCGGGCAAAAGCAGAGGTCAAGGCTATGATGGAGGTGAGCAAGAAGGAGCTGGAGGAGGAGCATGCGGCCCAGAGGTGGCTCAAAGAAAGAATCAACCAGCTAGAACAGGAAATGAACTCCCTGGTTCGAAACCACGAAGCGGACGTGGGTCGCTTGGAGACCGCGCTGAGCCAGTCGGCGCCCGTGCGTGCCACCCCGACTCTGGACCTTCTTCAGCTGGAGCAAGAGCTTAGCCAGCAGGCCTCCAGGGCATGGCAGGAGACGGCAGATGCCTACCAGGCACAGCTGGAGCAAATGGAAGCTGGTCTAAGGGACACCGTAGCACACTTGGGTCAAACGGAGCGCCACAAAAACGAGTACCAAGCCCGGTTGAAGGACCTGGAGATCGAGATGATTTCCGAAGAAGACATGAGGAGGCGGCTGGAGGACACCGCAGAGCAGCAGATGGAAGAACACAGGAAGAACATAAACACAATTGAGGTGAAACAACCACAATCGTCTACTGTCCATAATATTTGCTCTTCTTTAGATGCTATCGCAAATAGAGTTCCCTGTGGATGTCTAGAATTCCACAGTAACTCAATAGTCTTTCTACTAATCCATACTTATTAAAAACCAACGCTCTGAGTGAGCCTCTGGGCCAACTTGGAAGAACTCAATTGGATTCCATAGATGCACAGGGAAGATTTCAGAAATTTCATAAATGTTTGACACACTGAAGGCAAACATTTTTTTTAACCCAGTGGCACAAAAATTTTGCTTGTCAAAAGTACATCCATCCATCCATTATCTGCACCGCTTATCCTCAGTAGGGTCGCGGGGGTGCTGGAGCCCATCTCAGCTGTCTCCGGGCAGTGGGCAGGGGACACCTTGAACTGGTTGCCAGCCAATCGCAGGGCACACAGGTACAGACAATTCGCTCGCTCATTGACACCTAGGGACAATTTGGACCGGCCAATTAACCTGACATGCATGTTTTTTTGGAATGTGGGAGGAAACCCACGCAAGCACAGGGAGATCTCTGCCTGACGAAAACTTTGGAGTGCGGTAAATCTTTGTTAAAAAATGATAATGACAATTTCATGTCAAAAAAGTTGCATCCCGGGGACGCACGCTGATTTGACACGATGCGTCCCCAGCAAAAATAATGCGTCTAGGACGCAGGGACGCGGGCAAACCAGAACACTGTGTCTGTCTCGTTTTTCCAAACTAAAAATTCATTACGTTTGAATTATTTCCCTTTTAGTGGTTTACTGGCCGTTTACTTTGGTGAACATTATAGCTTACAGACGACCAAAGCACACAATGTCTCATCTCATCTCATCTCATTAGCTGCACCGCTTATCCTCAGTAGGGTCGCGGGGGTGCTGGAGCCCATCCCAGCAATCATCGGGCAGTGGGCAGGGGACACCCTGAACTGGTTGCCAGCCAATCGCAGGGCACACAGGGACAGACAACTCGCTCGCTCATTCACACCTAGGGACAATTTGGACCGGCCAATCCACCTGAAATGCATGTCTTTGGAATGTGGGAGGGAGCCGGAGTGCCCGGAGGAAACCCACTCAAGCACGGGGAGTACATACAAACTCCGCACAGGAGGTCCGGTAGCTGGATTTGAACCCACACAGGAGGTTCCCAAGACCTTAGAACTGTGCCGCACACGCGCTAACCACTGCGCCGCCGTGCTGCCGCACACAATGTCATCCTTAAAAAAAGAAATCTATAAAAACTCAAGAAACAAGAACCATGTTTACTCTTCCCATAATTTCTCGTAATTTTAAATGTTGATGCTGTACAAGATCGCTTGTAAAATGCATGCTTATACAATCAGCTACTATGTATATATTTCCTGTCTAACAAGTGGGTAGTGGTCTGCCCTATTGTGAGCATCTGAGTCATTGCCAGCTGTCCTCTCCCTCTTCAGGAAATCCAACAAACAATCGAGTAAACGCGAGCCGACTCCTGAAAGTCCATACCTGTCAACCTGTACGTTTTTGCCGTACAAAGTACGTTTATTATGCATTTTAAGACGTGTACGACGTACAAGAAAATCTGTACGGAAAAACGAAGATTTGTCAATTATGGGTATGAAGGATTTTATGAATTTGATTATAAAAGATTTTATACAATTGAATACAAGTTACATTTATTGAGTGCAATGAAGACAGAGACTCCTGCGACACTAATTCGGCCATATTCGATGGCGTTGTTAAAGTCAATCATTATTAAGACTTTTTCGTGGCCATGTTTACACAAATAAAATACATATAATGTTAAAATCTAACCCGTGATAGTAGGAGCAAGTACTTACACAAGGCTCCCATGATGGTTCCAAGAGAAAAAAGAGACCGCCCCCACGGGGGCGTGGTTTATTTCACGTCAGTGAAAACATTAAACACATGAACACGACTTCAAAATAAGAGAATATAAGATTGATAAACGTACAAGAGATGCAATTAGACTGATTATTGAAACGTTACTTCGTGTGTGTGTGTGTGAAAGATTGTTTTTATATTTAGGAATATAAAAACAAGTTATATTCACACAGTGAATTCTGAGAAATTTTACAACCAAAACGACCAACCTATCAGGAGTTCACTCAGCTAAATTGTTAATGAAATTAAATCTGCCCCCGTGTGAAAATGTCGGCTTTTCTTGTTCATCTTTTCCATCAAGAAACAAGCGTGCATTGTTGGGTGAATTTAGGTCGTGTTTGGTTAATGGAGTCAGATAACTAATTCGAACAATTTGGTAAACGATACATTTTAATATTAAATTCCCAACAGGTACCATCCGGTATACACCGACTATGACAAAACGGCAAATACATCAAGTCAAACGAGTTCGCCGCAGTAGCCTCTATCTCGGTATTGTTTTTTTTTCCGTTGCAAACGAAGCGAGCGGTTTGATGCTGCTGTGCGCATGGATCTGCCGTCTCGGATTTCATGTGGGAGTTATGTAGTGAAAGGAAGTCCGTCTCTTTTTAGAGAACCGGCTTTTTCGGCTCAACTCCTTAAAGAGAGCCGGCTCTCCAACGGCTCACTTGCTTTGATGCATTGTATTACAAATCATTATTGTTGTATAAAGAAGTTAAGTTGATGCTACTGCGCGCATGCGTCTGCAACCTCGGATTTCATGTGGTAGTTATGTAGAATAAGATAGAATAGAATAGAATATACCTTTATTGTCATTGTTACAAAATGGGTTGAACATATTGTGACACCGAAACTGGACGTGGCACTCCAGTTTCACATTTAACAGTGAAGAATAAAAGAAAACAAATGAAGATAAAGGAACAAAAAAGATAAAGGTTATAATTTACACAATGTTTACACAAGAAGTGTGGGCATGTAGGATGTTACATACAGTTTTGGGATCGTATTAGTAGTGTAGTTTCATTATGTAGTGAAAGGAAGTCCGTGTCTTTTTAGAGAACCGGCTTTTTCGGCTCAACTCATTAAAGAGAGCCGGCTCTCCAACGGCTCACTTGCTTTGATGCATTATATTACGAATGATGATGTTGTATAAAGTAGTACACATGTACAATATATCATGTTAAAACTACATAAACATGTTTGAAAAAAAATATGGTGTAAGATTATTTTGTATTTTGTAAGGGAAAATGGAGCGCGACAGGTATGAAAGTCTGACAAGTGAGCAGCAGGAGTCACATCATCATCGAATTCAACCCTATTCATCTTCCCATCTCACCTTGCTTGCAGGAACACTGGGATGGCCTGGAGAAGGAGAAGCAGCATCTAGGACAACAGCTCGACCTTCTGGCGCAGGAAAACCGAGGCCTGCTCCAGCAAAAGTTGTCTCTGGACTTGGAGGTGGTTACCTACAGGTAAAAAGAATACAACTCTTGAGAAAGTCAAAAATATCAAAAAACAACTAGTTACAGTTACTAGTTCACTTAACAGCTTGGCTATTGAGGGCACCATTGAGGACGCAACTCTGGACAGCCTTCTCCACTGTTGACAGTCCCTGTCCTGTTCTTGGATTGTGACAAAGTTGGCACCACGCCATTCCTTAATTCCTTCATTTAAAACGTATATTCAGTTATCCCCCAAATTACTGACACCAAAAAGTGAAGTCATGTCCTTTTGTGATACCCTTAATGAAATGAAATGAATGAAATGATGTGCATTTCTATAGCGCTTTTCAAGTCAAGACTTCCCAAAGCGCTTTACAGTGTGCTTACATTTCCCAATAGCGGCCGTGCAGCCATGTAAGGCGCTCACCTGCATATTTGGGGTATTAGGGGTTCAGTGTCTTACCCAAGGACACTTCGACATGTAACACGGAGGAGCCGGGATTCGAACTGCGATCTCTTGATCCCAAGACGAACACTCTACCTCCTGAGCCACTACGATCCTAAGAAGTCTCAAGGAGCTGTAAGCATTACAGAGTACCATTACACCATCCCCTGATCTAAAACCTACATGAGGGCAAGGGCAAACTCAAAAACCTCAGAATGAGGAAAACAAAGAAACCCTGAGCACATGCATGAGGTAATCCCTTTTCAGGATAACCAGGCTGCAATATACGTTACAAGGGAATCAACAGACAACACAAACATCAATGACATAAAATAGAGAGTAGGGCAAATAAGTATGAATTCAACCACTAATTGTGCAAGGTTTCCCACTTGAAATCATTAGAGAGGCCTGTAATTGTTTGATTTTAAAGGAATTTATTTGGGGCGGCTGTATGTAGTAGCACTCACTCAGGACTGAGCGGTCGCAGGTTCAATTCCCGGCTCCTCCGGGTTAAATGTCAAAGTGTCCTCGGGCAAGACACTGAACTCCTAATGGCCCCGATAAGCAGGTAGGCGCCTTGCATTGCTGGTATCGGTGTGTGAGTGTGTGTATGAATGGGTGAGTGTGAAGCACATTGTAAAGCGCTCTGGGGGGGGGGGTCTTCAGTGACTTGAAAAGGTCTATAGAAATGCAGACCATTTACCATTTGCAAATTACAGTGGAAAATAAGTATTTGATCACCGACAACCAAGCAAGATTTATGGCTGTCAAAGAAGTCTAACGTCTTCTTCTAACAAAGCTCCACTCAATATAAATGGCACCTGTTTTAAACCATTATCGGTATAAAAGACAGTTGTCCACAACATTAGTCAGCCTCCAAACTCCACTATGGCCAGGACCAAAGAGCCGTCAAAGGATACCAGGGACCAGATTGTAGACGACACAGCCCCCTGGCAGTGTCTGAAACTCATGAGAAAAATTTACATTGTTGCAAAGTATTAAGGATTGATAATCAGAATATATAACAGAACAACTCTTTAAAATGAAGTTTATTATAAATCTGCTTATAACATTCATTGCATGGATATGACATGGCTGTTTTCCATCTGCCATCAGTATGTACCTGTATTGACTCATCTTCATTCACGCAATGTTTGCTACAAGCCACGTGAACTCCTCTTTCCACGATGCTTTTAATGTACGTTTACGTTTTGTAGCGTCATCCATTTTGTTAGCTTCTTTTGAATCTTTCTTCTGGGGCTGAGGTTATGGCTTGATTCCTAAGCACTTCTCCATTTTCCTTGTGTTCTCTGCGTGCCTACTTTGGAGAATGATATGCAAATGCACGACCTTATTTGAACCAGGCCTTTTCTTACTTTCACCATTTTCATAATAGAATAAAGGAAAACCGCAAGCACACATGTTTTATCACTCTCTTACCCCCCATCCCGGAACACTGATGACGAAAATAGGATAACTGTCAGGAACATAACGCTCGTGAAAGTCCGGAAGCACGAAATTATTCGATGCAGGCTTCTGATTGGCTGCTGAGTATGCAAATTGCCAAACGAACCGAAATTTCCAAACCGAACAAAGATTTCGAAATAGGAATAAAGCAAATGTTTGATTTGAAAAAAATGTTGTCGACCACCCAGGCAGACATCGTTGTGTAAGTTGTACGCCCAACATAAAAGATGCACCCCCCGGGCGTCTGGGCAGATGTTGGCTGCGGCTGCATCGGCTCGCTACAACGGGTCAGGTGCAATCGACATTTCGTTCTGTGTACATTGTTACACAGAATGACAATACAAGGAAATTATTATTATTATTATTATTTCAGACACTGCCCCTAGTGTAGGGGAGGTGCAATTGCACTTAATTCCGACAAAGTTAAAAAAAAAAAAATCCCTGAAGTCAAACGTGCCCACGCCCTCCATGACAAAGACCTACTATTTGAGAACCACTGTTGTAACGACAGCCAAGTTACAATTTACTCGTTACCAATGTTCCCTGTAATTTTCCTTACGGGTCTGAGCGTTCACACAAAGTCGGTGAGCAACGCTTGAAACAACAGTGAGCAACGGCAATCCTGAGTGTGGCAACTGAGTCATGATCAAACATGTCCAAAACTTGACATCAACTTACATTTTGCTGAGTTTCCGGCAATGCAAAATTATTTTTCTCTTTTGAATGAATTGACTCATGTACGATTGCAAAGGTTGTACGGCCTACAAACCTCGTTTGTTTTTACAATTCTTTCACAAGATGTCCATTTCTTTTTATTTCCTGGCATATTTTATCGCATAATATTAACATTTTTGGGGGCTTATTGAGTCGGTTGTAAGATACAGAACTGTACCTAATCACATTTTTGAGTGGAAGTACAATGTTGGCAACAAGATTCACTTGATATAATTGGAAATTATTTGAATGCAACACAAACTTTTTCTTTTTTTTTCCTTGTTTTTTTAATACTTTTTTTTAATTCCTTTAAAAAAAATCTCATTGTGATTATTTTTTTCTGAGCTGTTACTTTTTTCTTTTTGTTCTCTATTTACTTTTTTCCTACATTTCTTTCTTTTCTTTTTTTCTGGCTTTTTTCTAAATGTTTTCTTCTTTTTTTCCTCTTCCTTTTGTTTCTTTTTTTCTCAGCTTTTCACTACTTTTTCATTTTGGTATTTTTTTCTTTTTTGTTCTTTTTCCCCCCCTTCCTTTAAGTCATTTTGTGCATAATTAAAGAAGCAAAAACAACCTGAAGAGTCGTTTAGGACCCGAAAGAGCCGGGTTCCTTTTAGTGAGCCGAGCCAAAGAAGCCGGTTCTCGACATACTCTTCTAACTTTACTCCACTTCGTTCGACTTTAAAATACCGCATTTAGGACACAACGTCAGAGGAACCCGTGTATCTTTACCTTCATGCACTGTAACTTTGACTTAAGTCGCTTCTTAATAAGTAATTTTGAGCCCTGATTTTTGTGCGCTGGCTAGATTTTCTTGTGCGCTGAGAACGTGCGAGCAGTGCGCAATTGGTCCAACACTGGCCCCAACACTGAACATAACTATCACCAAACAGCAATTGATGTTAATCTGTTAGTAAGCTTTGTCCCTTGCAATAGCTATGACACATAAGTCAAGCTCGAGCGTGATGGAGTCCTTCGGATCCAAACTGGATCTTCTCCAGACACCCCTGCATTCAAAGGCTTCAGCTGTTCATCACTCCAAAGGTCGCGTCCTTGAAGCGGCAGCCGAGCGGTCCTGATGCGGCCAATGACCTCAGGAGAACCCCAAAGCAAGGAACGCCCACTATGAGCACCCCGACACATGGTTAAAAGCCCCCATTTGTTGTCTCCGGCATCCTCAACCCCCTGCCCACTCAAGCATTTATGAGCTGGGGGATTCCCGGATAAAAGGGGCACATGACAGGCAATGCTATTAGCTAGCAAGCCATCAACATGACTCAATCGAACTTTCACCCCCTTTGGAATAAGGGTGCAGCTGTATAACAAAATAAATTATATATCTCACCTCATCAGCTACACCGCTTATCCTCAGTAGGGTCGCGGGGGTGCTGGAGCCCATCCCAGCAATCATCGGGCAGTGGGCAGGGGACACCCTGAACTGGTTGCCAGCCAATCGCAGGGCACACAGGGACAGACAACTCGCTCACTCATTCACACCTAGGGACAATTTGGACCGGCCAATCCACCTGAAATGCATGTCTTTGGAATGTGGGAGGAAACCGGAGTGCCCGGAGGAAACCCACGCAAGCACGAGGAGAACATACAAACTCCGCACAGGTAGGCTGGTAGCTGGATTTGAACCCACACAGGAAGTTCCCAAGACCTTAGAACTGTGCCGCACACGCGCTAACCACTGCGCCGCCGTGCTGCCCTAAATTATATATATTTGTACTTATTTCTTTCAAAAAAAATAAAACTAGTCGAATAAAACATTAAAACAAATCACCAAATTAGTAGTTTAAAATAACAAATTAATTAGCTAAAGAAAATAATAAAAAGGAAGTAAAATACATAGAAAAATGATCAATTGAAAAAACCCCACAAATAAAATAAAATATTTGTAAGATATAATAAAAGTGAATAAATAGAAACACAAATAAATTAAATTAAAGTAAATAAATTAAGAAAATGTAAGGAATAAAAATCCGACAACTCTGGAGCGTTGAAAGATACATAATCATTTTTATAATGATGATAATAATAGTAATAATAATAATAATAAAAATAATTTAAAAAAATAATATTAATAATGATGATAATAGTAATAATAATAAAGAGAAAAATAAATGGAAGGAAAATATGTATAAGAAAATTATAAATAAAAAATGACAAGGGAAATAATAAGGTGAATACATGAATCAAAACAAATGATACAAACTATTGATGTCATGGACCAGAACAAGCACTCGGATCCAATAGCGTCAGTTAAAGGATTTATTTGGACAAGGTTCGGTGGAGCAGGCTTGGGACGTCGTCTCTTGGTAGCAGACAGCCTCTTTGGACGATATGGCAACTCCGTGGTGAAAACGCGTGACGAGTAACGTAGCAGGTAAGTCGGTGGCCGGGACGGAAGAGTAGATCGTAAACTTTTAACAGACAAGGGTCAGGCAACGAGAATCAGACTTGGAATACACAAAGGGATCGTGGTACCTTGAATGTTGGAGGCTCACTCAGGGAAACGAGGAGTACACTCGAACGTCCATCTCTGGACGCTAACAGCTTATGTAGAAAGCTTCCACCAATCAGGAAATCGCGTTCCAGCACACCAGCTGATTACCTCAGGTGGCTCCAGTTAGGTAATCACGACAATTGAGAGGAATTGAAATAAAAAAAATTGAAAAATATTTGTAAGAAAAAAGTAATGAAAATGTAAATGAAGAAGCGAATAAATAAATTAAAATAAGTAAGATACATATATAAAAGTAAAAGTTTTAAAAAAGAAAAGTCTATTTGGGGTATTGAAAGAGTTTGTAATCATTATTATTATCAAAACTTAAAAATAAAACTATATATATATATATATATATATATATATATATATATATATATATATCCATTCATCCATCCATCCATCCATCTGCACCGCTTATCCTCAGTAGGGTCGCGGTGGGTAATGGAGCCCATCCCAGTTACCTTCGGGCAGTGGGCAGAGGACACCCTGAACTGGTTGCCAGCCAGTCGCAGGGACAGACAACTCACTCGCTCATTCACACCTAGGGACAATTTGGACCGGCCAATTAACCTGACATGCAATTTTTTGGAACGTGGGAGGAAACCGGAATGCCCGGAGGAAACCCATGCAAGCACGGGGAGAACATGCAAACTCCACACAGGAGGTTCCCTATATATACATGCAAAATAAAATACAAAATATAGTAAAGAAAAGATAAGTAAATAAGTACACACATAAATTAAATGTATGTATAGATATAAAAAAAGAAAAACTTTAAAAAATGAAAATCAAAACTATTGACAAGCATTGTGAGTATTCAAAATCATCAACAATGAAAATAACAAAATAAAACCAAAGAAATTAAACCAATTTAAAAAATTTGCCATTTTTCAATTTCGAAAATAAAAATATTCACGACTGACGGAACAAATGAATGACGATATATTCCGATCAATCAGTCACAAAAATAAGAATAGAAAAACAAAATCACATCTTTAAAAAAAAGGATATAACTCATTTATTTTTCCAACACATTTAGATTGTTTGCAGTAGCAACGACCAAACGGACAGAAAATGATTAAAAACAAGCTCATAATTATGCATGCAGGAAATGTCTCAACTCCTCCAGTCAGTTGTCCTTGCGGAGGATAAAGAAGATATGCCTCTTGTTAGGAATTAAATATATTTAAAATGTACCGTTACTAAATTGTTCGAATTAGTTATCTGACTTATCACACAGGGGCAGATTTAATTTCTTAAATAATTTAACTAAGTGAACTCCATCGAATTAGCCGAATTAGTGTCGCTCGAGTCTCTGGCAAGCCCCCTCTCTCGATCTCCTCGATCGTTCTTCCTCTGCCCGCTTTTTTCCCCGCAAGCTGGTGTGCCGGCTCCTCCCATGGGCGTGCCAGGAAAGCCCCCTCGCCTCGATGTCTGAAATGGTCAAAACATCCCCGAGCGTTTCTACGTCTCCAGGGCCGTCTGCGTCGAGAAGTGCTGATTATCTCATCAGCCCTTTGTCCCAGTTCCCCACTGTTCCTGTAAACATCATTCTTTACTAGGTTGCATTGACCTTGCCCCACAGCTCAGCCAGTGAATATCTTTTTGCATTTAAATGTAATTCGTATTTGATTGTACAAAATCCTTTAAAGTCAAATGTATAAAATCCTTCACTCTGAATAGCTGTGTGAAATCAATAGCAGAGGCTTCTCTTTCATTACCATAAAAAACAATGCACTCTCATATTCCCTTCCTCCTCTTATCATGAAGTGCCTGAACTGACTTCCTCTTCTTCTTCTTCTTCTTTTTCTTCTTCTTTGTTTTCTACCAGGGCTCTGCTGGACGGTGAGAGCTTGCGGCGTGAAGACGGCGGTCGTTCGAAAGAGTCCAGACACGTTACACTCAAAAGTATGTCACTGCCGTCACGGCTAGCGATTAATCAACAATGCTACCGTGTTCAAACACCTAAAAAAAAAAAAAAAAAAAAAAAACGTAATAATGCCATGACGGACGGCGGTAAGCCGGAGTAAACAGTACTCCCTGTGGGAGTACACAACAACAACAACAAAAACTATACCATTCAACACCATTAGCAATGACAAGTCAAAGGATTATTGTGCACCTCTCGCATGAGGTGCTCACTTAGTCGGAAAGAACCAAGAGCAAGTTAGTGAAACTGAAGATAGCAGGATTGATAATGAAACAGGATATCGAAAATAAACAGGACAAACCAGATGAGAACAAAAACGGGAGAGAATAATAAAAAGGACAAAAATAGACGAGAACAAAACTGAAACCCGAAATTAAACAGGACAAAAATAAATGGGAACAATACCGGACTGGAGATATCAACAGGAAAACAGGACCGAGTCAGAACCCACGTCTTGCGGGGCAGAAGATCGTTTGACGGGCTTGTCAGTCCGTCAACGAACCTCTGCCCCTTCGTTGTCTATCTTGTCTGTCCTGTCCTGTCCGGTATCGACCACATCTGTATCATCTCGGGCAATTGGAATCGATCTCGTCGGTCTGTCTCTGGCTTCCTGTCTTTCCACGCCAGACCGGCTGCCTAACGTGCATGACTCCCCATTTCCCTTAAAATAAAGGAAGGAATGAGGGAAGGAAGGAGGGAAGAAAGAAAGAAAGAGAGAGAACGTCACGCGATTGGGTCCTGATCCTGCTCTGGTTCTTGACACCCTGATTATGAGCAGATAATTTATGTATAAAAATAAAAAGATAATAGAAATCCGAAGGAGGGAAGGAAGTAGGGAAGAAAGAAAGAAAGAAAATAAGGAAAGAAAGAAAGAAAGAAAGGAATGAGGGAAGGAAGGAGGGAAGAAAGAAAGAAAGAGAGAGAACGTCACGCGATTGGGTCCTGATCCTGCTCTGGTTCTTGACACCCTGATTATGAGCAGATAATTTATGTATAAAAATAAAAAGATAATAGAAATCCGAAGGAGGGAAGAAAGAAAGAAAGAAAGAAAGAAAGAAAGAAAGAAAGAAAGAAAGAAAGAAAGAAAATAAGTAAAGAAAGAAAGAAAGAAAGAAAGAAAGGAAGGAATGAGGGAAGGAAGGAGGGAAGAAAGAAAGAAAGAGAGAGAACGTCACGCGATTGGGTCCTGATCCTGCTCTGGTTCTTGACACCCTGATTATGAGCAGATAATTTATGTATAAAAATAAAAAGATAATAGAAATCCGAAGGAGGGAAGGAAGTAGGGAAGAAAGAAAGAAAGAAAATAAGGAAAGAAAGAAAGAAAGAAAGGAATGAGGGAAGGAAGGAGGGAAGAAAGAAAGAAAGAGAGAGAACGTCACGCGATTGGGTCCTGATCCTGCTCTGGTTCTTGACACCCTGATTATGAGCAGATAATTTATGTATAAAAATAAAAAGATAATAGAAATCCGAAGGAGGGAAGGAAGGAGGGAAGAAAGAAAGAAAGAAAGAAAGAAAATAAGTAAAGAAAGAAAGAAAGAAAGAAAGAAAGAAAGGAAGGAATGAGGGAAGGAAGGAGGGAAGAAAGAAAGAAAGAGAGAGAACGTCACGCGATTGGGTCCTGATCCTGCTCTGGTTCTTGACACCCTGATTATGAGCAGATAATTTATGTATAAAAATAAAAAGATAATAGAAATCCGAAGGAGGGAAGGAAGGAGGGAAGAAAGAAAGAAAGAAAGAAAGAAAGAAAGGAAGGAAGGAATGAGGGAAGGAAGGAGGGAAGAAAGAAAGAAAGAGAGAGAACGTCACGCGATTGGGTCCTGATCCTGCTCTGGTTCTTGACACCCTGATTATGAGCAGATAATTTATGTATAAAAATAAAAAGATAATAGAAATCCGAAGGAGGGAAGGAAGTAGGGAAGAAAGAAAGAAAGAAAATAAGGAAAGAAAGAAAGAAAGAAAGGAATGAGGGAAGGAAGGAGGGAAGAAAGAAAGAAAGAGAGAGAACGTCACGCGATTGGGTCCTGATCCTGCTCTGGTTCTTGACACCCTGATTATGAGCAGATAATTTATGTATAAAAATAAAAAGATAATAGAAATCCGAAGGAGGGAAGAAAGAAAGTAAGAAAGTAAGAAAGTAAGAAAGAAAGAAAGAAAGAAAGAAAGAAAGAAAGAAAGAAAGAAAGAAAGAAAGAAAGAAAGAAAGAAAGAAAGAAAGAAAGAAAGAAAGAAAGAAAGAAAGAAAGAAAGAAAGAAAGAAAGAAAGAAAGAAAGAAAGAAAGAAAGAAAGAAAGAAGAAATAAGTAAAGAAAGAAAGAAAGAAAGAAAGAAAGGAAGGAGAATGAGGGAAGGAAGGAGGGAAGAAAGAAAGAAAGAGAGAGAACGTCACGCGATTGGGTCCTGATCCTGCTCTGGTTCTTGACACCCTGATTATGAGCAGATAATTTATGTATAAAAATAAAAAGATAATAGAAATCCGAAGGAGGGAAGGAAGTAGGGAAGAAAGAAAGAAAGAAAATAAGGAAAGAAAGAAAGAAAGGAAGGAATGAGGGAAGGAAGGAGGGAAGAAAGAAAGAAAGAGAGAGAACGTCACGCGATTGGGTCCTGATCCTGCTCTGGTTCTTGACACCCTGATTATGAGCAGATAATTTATGTATAAAAATAAAAAGATAATAGAAATCCGAAGGAGGGAAGGAAGGAGGGAAGAAAGAAAGAAAGAAAATAAGGAAAGAAAGAAAGAAAGGAAGAATTGAGGGAAGAAGGAGGGAAGAAAGAAAGAAAGAGAGAGAACGTCACGCGATTGGGTCCTGATCCTGCTCTGGTTCTTGACACCCTGATTATGAGCAGATAATTTATGTATAAAAATAAAAAGATAATAGAAATCCGAAGGAGGGAAGAAAGAAAGAAAGAAAGAAAGAAAGAAGAAAGAAAGAAAGAAGTAAAGAAAGAAAGAAAGAAAGAAAGAAAGAAAGAAAGGAAGGAATGAGGGAAGGAAGGAGGGAAGAAAGAAAGAAAGAGAGAGAACGTCACGCGATTGGGTCCTGATCCTGCTCTGGTTCTTGACACCCTGATTATGAGCAGATAATTTATGTATAAAAATAAAAAGATAATAGAAATCCGAAGGAGGGAAGAAAGAAAGAAAGAAAGAAAGAAAGAAAAAAAAGAAAGAAAGAAAGGAAGGAATGAGGGAAGGAAGGAGGGAAGAAAGAAAGAAAGAAAGAGAGAGAACGTCACGCGATTGGGTCCTGATCCTGCTCTGGTTCTTGACACCCTGATTATGAGCAGATAATTTATGTATAAAAATAAAATGATAATAGAAATCCGCTTAAACCTACTGATATGGATGAATGTTATAGTTTCTTAACTGATCACCTGAGGGAAAGATATTGAACAATGATTTTTTTTAAGATAAATTTGGGCAATTTCTTGTGGCACAATAGACAGGTTTTCGTGGTACACTAGTGTGCCACAGCACACTGGTTGAAAAACACTGGTTTAGTGTGCCTTGTTTATAAAACATGTATGACAAAAGACCCTTCCTTGTGGGTACACCTATTAATCTGGAGCGCCTTATAGTGTAGAGCAGGGGTGTCCAAATCATTTTAACTCGGGGGCCACACGATAGAACAAACATTCTGTCGGGGGTCGGACTAGTAGATTAAAGAGAAAGAAAAAGAGAGATAAAGAAAAAAGAGAAAGAGGGAGGGAAAAGGAGAGAAGGAGGGGCAAAGAAAGAAGAAGAGAGACAGGGAGAGAACGTGAGAAACAAAAGATAAAAAGTCGTGAGAGAGGGGGAAAGAAAGAGAGAGGAAGAAAGAAATACCATGAGAAATAGAAACACAGAAGGAGAGAAAAGAGAAAATAAAGCGCGAGGGTAGGAAGAGAGAAAGAGAAAAGAGAGAAGAGGAAAAAAGGAAGTTAGAGCAAAAGAGGTTAAAAGACACAGAGAGAGAAAGAGACAAAGAGCAACAAAGGAAGAGAAAAAGAGAGATACAGAGAGTTAAAGAGACAGAGAGTGGGGGAAAAGGGGGGGAAGACAGAGAGAGAGAGAGAGAAAGAGAAAGAGAAATAGAAAGATGTCACGGGACCGGACCAGATCGGAGGCAGGAGGCAGGAAGGGTGAACTCATTCGCGTTAACGATCAGTTACTTTTATTAAGGAAATAAAAGTCCAACACTCAGGGACAAAAACAAAAACAGGCTTACAGGCAAACAGAAACTCAGACTAGGAATACTCACAAAACAGGCTTTTACTCAGAACGGGCAAGTACAGGTTTCCTCAAGTCAAACAGAACAGAATAATGCAAAGTAATGCAATGAACCAGCAACCGGCAATCCCCAAAACCCGCCCTTAAGAAGCACACACGCAAATTAGAAAATCTGCTACAGCCGGTGCCAAGGGGGCGGAGCCAGCCGGTCGCCACGGCGACCATGCTGGACATGACAAAAGAGAAAGAGAGAGAGAGAGAGAGACAGAGAGAGAGAGAGAGAGAGAGAGAGAGGGGGGAAATAAATACAAGTACAGTGTCTTTGTTCGAGGCACCTGGCTTTGGCAACATCAAGTTGACATATTTCAACCTGCAGCTTGTTTTTCTCTTGCGCTTCTCTGAGTGTTGTCTTGCGGGCTGGATTCAATCCCTTAGAATAGAATAGAATAGAATAGAATAGAATAGAATATGCCTTTATTGTCATTGTTACAACATGGGATATGCTGTGACAACGAAATTGAACGACTCCAGTTCCACATTTACAGTGAGGATAAGGAAACAAAGAGATAAATGAACAAAGAACTAACTGTCTTTGTTGTAAGTAGGCTTTGTTTTCCTTTGAAGCGGGGGGGGGGGGGGGGGGGGGGGGGGGTGTGATGAGGGGGGTGAGGGACAAACAGAGTTGGTGGATACAACCGGAATGTTCGACGTTTGATCTTACATTACACATAGTCCAGTGTTTTTCCCGAATTGCTCAGTCCAAATATTTTATGGATTTGGGAGTACAGTCCATAAACATACCCGATTAAAGTCGAGGATAAAGCTCCGTCGGGGTGTGCAAGCTGCGGTTTATTGATAGCAGCGGGCAGGAGATTTAGCACTATGCTAACGTTAGCGGGCCTGATCTGGTCCGCGGGCCGCCTGTTAAACACCTGTGGTGTAGAGAATAAGGTACATTTTCCTCCCTCCCTTTTGCCTGGGACAAGTAAAACAGTTGCCTTTTAGTATAATATGACATATTAGCTTTATCTTTTTCTCATTTTATTACATTTTAATCAATTTAAGTGCTCCGTAAAAAGCCTTTTTAACAACGAAACCACTGCTTCTTGAGGCCTCCCATGCAAAACCACGTCTGACATGACATCCGTTTAACTAATAGCCCTTTACTTTGAGCTCCCCCATTTTCTAATGATTTTATTCAAATTGGGGTCCGGGTAGAGGGGGAAGGGGCCTTGTAATCCAAGAAGAAGCCTACGCCTTCGCAAAGATCCGCATGGCCTCTTCCAGTCAGGAAGGAAATGGCGATCGATAGCTCCATTAGCAGAGCGGGCTCCGCGGAGGAGGCGGCTTTCAACTGTCAAATGCCATTGACGGTTAAAGAAAGAAAGAAAGTAAGGAAGGAAAGTAAGGAAAGTAAGGAAAGAAAGAAAGAAAGAAAGAAAGAAAGAAAGAAGAAAAGAAAGAAAGAAGGAAAATAAGGAAAGAAAGAAAGGAATGAGAGAAGGAAGAGGGGAAGGAAGGAAGGAGGGAAGAAAGAAAGAAAGAAAGAAAGAAAGAAAGAAAGAAAGAAAAAGAAAGAAAGAAAGAAATGAGGGAAGGAAGGAGGGAAGAAAGAAAGAAAGAAAGAAAGAAGGAAAGAAAGAAAGAAGGAAAATAAGGAAAGAAAGAAAGGAATGAGAGAAGGAAGGAGGGAAGGAAGGAGGGAAGAAAGAAAGAAAGAAAGAAAGGAAGGAATGAGGGAAGGAAGGAGGGAAGAAAGAAAGAAAGAAAGAAAGAAAAAGAAAGAAAGAAAGGAAGGAATGAGGGAAGGAAGGAGGGAAGGAAGGAGGGAAGAAAGAAAGAAAGAAAGAAAGAAAGAAGGAAAATAAGGAAAGAAAGAAAGAAAGAAAGGAAGGAATGAGGGAAGGAAGGAGGGAATAAAGAAAGAAAGAAAGAAAGAAAGAAAGGAAGGAAGGAAGGAAGGAAGGATGGATGGATGGATGGATATATAGATAGACATTTAAAAAGGTCTGAAAAATAAAAATTAACCACTGAGAAAATTGTTATAGAGAAAAAAGGCTTCTAATCATATTTGCAGGTCATTTTTTTCACTGTTATTGTCAGAACCAGCACAGGAGGAGGACCCAGATGCGTAGCGTCTACTCGCAAGTTTATCGAGATATAGAGGAAAACAAATGCCAGCGATCCGGTGCTCGCTGGAAAAGGGAAGCAAGACGCTCACGGGATCGGAGCGTGATGGGAAGTGGATCTCCCGGAGTGGGAGATCGTAGCGTGGTCAATCGGGCAAAACCTGACGATAGCCGTAGCGGGAGATCAGAGCGTGGTCGGTGGTCAAAAACGTGTCGTAGCCGGAGCCAAACGGGGAATCAGGAACAGACGAGTGGTATACTGGTGAAGACGGGACAGACAGGAGCCAGAGTCAAAGTGCTTGCCTTGCGTATGCAGAGGTTCGCTGACGGACTGACAGGGAGTGACTGGCGCACTGGGTATAAATAGGAGGGGAATTAATCAGGCAACAAGCAGCAGCTGGCGCCAAATGAGCGAGCACAGGTGAGGGCAATGAGTAATCATGACAGTTATGTGATTTTTACTATTATTATAAGAATAAGTACACTAGTTCGCGGTTCCACTTTTGCGGGTTCAGAGCTTCGCGGGTCTAAAAAAATATACCTTACCTTCTC
The DNA here is from genome assembly GCF_059441175.1 of Urocampus carinirostris. NCBI lineage: Eukaryota > Metazoa > Chordata > Actinopteri > Syngnathiformes > Syngnathidae > Urocampus > Urocampus carinirostris. The sequence continues at coordinate 66,762,614 of NC_142350.1, read as the reverse complement.
AATAAAAGCATTTATTGACTTGACGCCATTGAGCGCGAGCTTATGTCAACTGAGGACACGGTGTGGACACTCTTATTGTGAACGGGAGGGGGAGGCCCTGACACAATGCTTAGTCATTGCCGCTTCGCTCAACAGGGTTGGGTAGGGTTACTTTAACTTGATTACTTTCAATGACTTTTGGATTACTCCAATACCAAATATGCTAATAAAAGACAAAAGAAACTAAATATGAATAAAATAAACACATTTTTACAAGAGCAACCTTCACAGTGTATTGACCACGTCTTCTCCCCCACAGACACGCCTGTGAAACCTTTACGAGGGAATTACCAACATCCTACTCGCTCAAATGCTTTCACGCCAGTCTGGAGACCGCCGAAAACTTCAACGGCAGGTTTGAGAAGCAAGCCGGCAACCATCAGTCGAGCTCACGAGAACGAAGAAACAGCAATAAGGGTGACCAAAGAGGAAAGTTCTTATCCCAAAGTACTGCATGATGGAGCAGTGGAAGAGTTTCGGGCGCAGGAAGTGGAAGAGAAAGTAACATACGCAGAGCCTCTGTCTACTACGGGTGAGGAGGAACATGAGGAATTTCCTGGGGAGGACTATACTCAGAACAGTAAGGATAAAGCTTCTGTTTATGATCAGCTCAAGTCAGGCACTACAAAAACAGAAGAACTAGAGTTAAGGATCAGAGAAGATGAAAATGAGGTCAGTTTCTCCCAAACAAGCACCAAAGAACAAAATTCAGAACTTCAGGAACAGCCAACTTATTTTCCAGGGGAGGAAAAAGCAATAGTTGACTTCAATGTCCAGTCATGGGCTCCACCGCCATTCTTGGAGATCCCTCAGCACCAACCCAACAACCAGAAATCAAAACCAGAAGTTCTAGAGGGACTTAGTTTTACAGAGGAGCGTCCAATTAAGGAATTCATGGAGGGAGATGATCTGGAGCTAACTTCAAGTTTTGGAACAGAAGCATTACTGGAACCCACCCTGGAATCCAGTGCAAGCAGTCTGTCTTCTCGAGGGGAGTTCAAGCTAATGGGTGTGACGGAGATCAGGCAGGAAGGAAGTTATCCCTTTTTGGGAACGACTCCACCTAAAGCAGTGGACATCTTGTATCCGGATGGTGAAGAGATGGACACATGGGACAGCGTGATAGAAAAGAATATCCAAGGTGTGTCGAGTGAACCTAAACCTGATTTGGAAAAAGAGTATGCAGAACCGGAAGAGGACATCTCAACGAGGAGGTCAGAGCCAAGTCGAGAGGAAATTATGAAGGAAGAGGATGGGATATTGCTTCGAGGTAAAAAACCTTCACTGCAATTGGAGGGTGAAGATGAAGAGGACGATGACTCCCAGAATGTGTCCGCGTCCTGGCGGACCGAATTGGAGAGCGACAGCTATGCACAAGAGAACACACTGACGGACACACGACCTCTCATCAGATACACCAGCGACGACACGGACGCCAACACACAAGCATCCCACGTTGATGATGTCGAGTCCAGTGATGGTGAGCATGAAGGGAAGACAGCAGAGGCAGGCGGACCTGCTTGGAGTGAAAGCAGGGCCAAGAACTTTGGAACCATGGAGAACCTTTGTGAGGAAGTAGATGAGGAAGTTGTAGAATATGACAATGAAGCTTTAGTATTAGAAACATCAACCTTAGAAGTCAGTGAGGGTTACTTGAATAAAAACGTCCCTGCAGGTTTAGATGACGTGGAGCTCGAGATCGACCGACTTGTGGAGCAGGAATTGGAGAACCTCTCCACAGATAACTACGCTGCATACTTTGCCCAAGAAATGGATAAAGAGAACCAAGCGGCGGTTCCAAAGGATGAGGATCAAGAAGAAGTGTCAGAGAAACAAAAACATATTCCAGATTCTGACATCCAGGTCACACACAACCTAACCTTTAGAGATCCCATGCTGCCTCAGAGTGTCTCTGAGGTGGCAACACAGGAGCTTGATTATGGAATGATGAAAGAACAAGACATAAACACAGAATCTGATGTCCGAATGGAAAGCAAGCCAGACTATGAGGATTTGGTGCAGCCGGAGATGGAAGTCAGGAAGGACCAGGATGATTACATAATGAATGAAGAAATCATCAAAAAATCTGAAATTAGGGCCAAAGAACAGGAACAGCCTCGTTTTGATTCTTTGGATGATTGCCAGGATAAAACGGAAGAACAGGAGCACTATGACAGAAAGGAGACCACGGAACAAGGGATCATCTTGGAACCTGATGTTTTCACGGAACATAACCAGGAACTTAGAGAATCCAAGTTGCTTCAGTTGCACACTCTGGAAGATAAAGCAAAGGAAAAGATGGAAGAGATAGAAGTCAATGATGAAATGATGACTATGGAACAAGAAAGTGTCATGGAAACAAAGGTCCATGTCGAATATGATCAAGTCTTAAATGATTGCGTACAGCCACAGTTGGACTTTGTCAGTGATGATGCCAAGGAAAAGGTGGAGGAGAATGGGGTTCATGATCCAACAATAACAATGGATCAAGATGTCATCATGAAATCTGAGGTCAATATGGACCTGAAAAATTTACTTCCAACTCAGATGGACACCACGGGTGATGAAGACCTGATCCAGCATGAAAAAATGACAACGGAAAAAGAAAATGACAAAAGAGAGTCACGATCTTCAATAGATTCTGAAGTGCAAGAAGATGATGATCTGGACCTTGAAGATTTGACCCTTCCTCATTTAGAAAATGCGGGTGATAAGGAGACAATCAAGGATGACATAACGACGATGGGAAAAGAAGAAGATGGCAGAGGAAACCTGCCATGTTCACCCGATTCTGATACTCAATTAGACGATCAACTGGGATTTGAGGACTCAATCCGCCCTCTGTTAGACAATGTGGATGATGAGGAACAAAATAAGAACAAAGAGAAAAACGTCCAAGATGAAATATTTACAGAGGAGGAAGCACAGAAACTCTATGAACTTTCCAGCATGGAATCAGATATCCGAGCGGAAAGCAATCAGGACCTTGTGAAGCTTCAGGCATACTCTCTGAAAAGCACTGAGACAGTCCAAGATGATACAATGACCATGGAAAAAGAAGAAGCCGACAAGGTGAAGATGCTTTCCTGCATGGATCCGGATGACCAAGTAGAATACAATTTGAACCTCGGGTATTTCAGCAAGCCACAACAGGACTTCACAGATGACTTCTCAGAGAAAGGCCAAGATGTAGTACTTGACCAAAACAATCGTGCGAATGAAAGCGCACCATACTGCACAGATTCTGACTTCCAAAACGAGGACAATCACGCCTCCAGGGGTTTTCTCAACCCTTCCAACCTGGACTCTCCAGACAGCAGAGAAGCATTTGATAAAGATGTTCAAGATGCCTTAGAAGTTTCGGATAAAATGGAGGGTGAGTTGAAACTCAGTGCTTCCATGGTAACACATGCTGATGAGTCCATGATGAGTGAGTTGCTTGGTGAGCTTGACATAGAAGAAGAAGATGACGAGAAGGCGCATGTCAAGAAACTAAAGTGTGAACATCAAAACCAAAAAGATGTTCCCCGACCATGGGACTTCTCATTGCTCGAAGATGATGACAAATGGGACATCCTGGATGATGACACTAAACAAACAAAAGAAGAAGAATTTATTGTAAGTCATCCATATGAAAAAGAAGGTGTTGGTGAAGGTTTGCTCACATTGAACCAGAAACCAGCAGAGAACCCTCTGGATACTGCACCAGCAGAACCGGTCATCTTTGGTGTGGAGGACTGCTTGTCAGAATTCCAGAAAACCAATGGCAGGGACAGGCAAGACTTCTGGGCGGAAGCAGCTTACGGTTCTGACAACATATCTTCAGTAACCTCCAAGATTCAAGATGTGGAGTACGCCAGCCAACCGGACTGGGAAAAGACTCTCAATGGGAAATCTACCAAGGGATGCCCCGTTAAGGTGGATCACGCGTTGGGGGTGTCAATAAACTCCGAGGAATCGGAAGTTGAAGCAGGATCCTGGTCATCTGGGGATGAATAATCCAGGAATGTACCAAGAATAGGGTCTTACACTTAATGGATGTAGCACTACCTGTTGTTTGCTTTTTAATGCATAGACTTGTTAATTTAAAAACGATGTGTCACGATTTCCGGGTGGAGACAAGCGCAGGGAAGCAGAAACCGAAGCAGGCGTGCTCAAACAAGGATGATATTTAACTAGAAAAGCCAGGAACAGAGTAACAAACAAACATAAACAAACAAATGGTTTTAAAACATCAAAATGTCCAAACCAAAACCAAGCAACAAAAACAAACCTGACGTGGTGACAAGATGTCTGACCATCAAAGGAGGAAGCAAAGAGCTTCTACTGTATATCCCAGTTCTGATGGCAAAGCTCTCTCTCTGCTTCTTCTGTTCCCAGTTCCAGCGGAGAGGCAAAGGTCCCTTGGCCACTTCCATCTGTTCCTGGGGGACGTTTAGGTCCCACTGCTGCTTCTGTCCACTGTTCCAGTGGCGTGGCAATAGGTTCTTGGCCGCTTCTTTCTCCTGTTCAACCAGGGAGACAAAAGTCCCTTCGCCACTAACCCTAACCCTGTTCTTGTGGCAAGGCAAAGGTCTCTCGGCCGCTTCTTTCTCCTGTTCAACTAGGGAGACAAAAGTCCCTTCGCCACTAACCCTAACCCTGTTCTTGTGGCAAGGCAAAGGTCTCTCGGCCGCTTCTGTCCCCTTTTTGGCAGCTGCTTTTGTTCCTTTTTCTAGCAGCAAAGGACCCTTAGCTATTAAGGTGGCGACGGACCCTAGGCCACCTCAGTCCAATGTCCAGGCGGTAAAGGACTGTCAGCTACAGCCTCCATGATCCCTTGGGACTGTTTTTGCTCTTCCGTCTGATTTCTGGCCCTTGACGAAGACAAGTCAGGATCTGTCAAACTACATTATTCTTGAGGTGCCCACTGGGTGGGGAGTGGCACAACTGCACACACCTGACTGTAATCATCCCCAGGATTCATATTGACTGCTTCGACAGTAATGGCTATCGTGTAATCAGGGTTGGGTAGGGTTCCTTTAACTGGATCACTTTCAATTACTTTTGGATGACTCCAATACCAAATATGCTAATAAAAGACAAAAGAAACTAAGTATGAATAAAATGATGACTCACAACACGTGGTAAGCTTTCTCTCCTGGCTTTGATCTCTTTGATATCCGTCAAAACTAACATAAAATGCGAAATAAATGAAAATAAATAAAAACAGCTTGCCAACATCATTTTTGCCGTTCCATGAGATCAAAGAGATCAAAGCCAGGAGAGAAAGCTTACCACGTGTTGTGAGTCATCATTTTATTCATATTTCGTTTCTTTTGTCTTTTATTAGCATATTTGGTATTGGAGTCATCCAAAAGTCATTGAAAGTAATCCAGTTAAAGTAACCCTACCCAACCCTGCGTGTAATCACCATTATTATGGTCAGAACTGTTTTTTTATATTACATTGATTCATTTTTGTTGTTTGGACATTTTGTTGGTTTGTTACTTTATACCTTACATTTATCATTTAACTTTTTTTGAGCACGCCGGCCTCGTTTCATGCTTCATCGCTTGTGGATCAAACACCAAAACATAACACATAGTGCCAATTTGATTTCATGACTGCTGGTTGGACGTTTGCTCGCATCTCCTGTTTCTTCGTTTATGTTACTCTCCCGGGCCCCTGAGTGGAAGGTGAACCATCGATGTTCTCCGATTGATCCAATTGAGCCGCTCACGTTTCACTTCCTGGTGTAGATCGATAGGAGCCAATTGTGACAATGACTGATTGCCAAGTAGCAAATAAGAAATAAAAGCTTTTTTTTGACCAATGAATCTCTGTTTTTTTGTTTTGCTGAGGTGAATGGATCAACCCATTGGATTGTTTAGTCAACAGGAGTAGCTTACAATCTATTAAACCTGGGAAAAAGCACTTTGTATATTTTGTCAATGTGACCCCCACCCAATGTTCCCTCTAAGCTGCGTGTGTGCGCAATTGCACACTACCCATAGCTTTTCCACGTACAAGAAAAGCTAGCCAGCTCACAAAAATCAGGGCTCGAAATTGCTGATTAAGAAGCGACTTAAGTCAAAGTTACAGTGCATGAAGGTAAAAATACAAGGGGTCCCCTGATTTTGTGTCCTAAATGCGGTATTTTGAAGTCGAGTCGAAGTAGAACGAAGTTGAGTAAAGTCAGTAGAGTTTTTCGAGAACCGGCTTCTTTGGCTCGGCTCACTAAAAGGAACCGGCTCTTTCGGGTCCTAAACGGCTCTTCATGTTGTTTTTGCTTCTTTCATCCCTACATGACCAAATACTATCTAAAATTATGCACAAACTGACTTAAAGGAAGGGGGAATAGAACAAAAAATGAAAAAATACCAAAATGAAAAAGTAGTGAAAAGCTGAGAGAAAAAAAAAAAGGAAGAGAAAAATTTCAGAAAAAGCCAGAAAAAAAGAAAAGAAAAAAACAAAGGAAAAAAAGTAAATAGACAACAAAAAGAAAAAAGTAACAACCAGGAAAAAATAAACACAATGACATTTTTTTTAAAGGAATTAAAAATAAATAGAAAAAAACACGGAAAAAAGAAGAAAAAGTTTGTGTTGCATTCAAATAATTTCCAATGATACCAAGTCAATCTTGTTGCCAACATTGTACTTCCACTAAAAAAAATGTGACTAAATACAGTTGTGTATCGTGCAGCCGACTAAATAAGCGACAAAAGATACCAGGAAAAAAAAGAAATGGAAATCTAGCGAAAAAATTGTTGTAAAAACAAATGACGTTTGTAGGACGTACAACCTTTGCAATAATACAGGAGTCAATTCCTTCAAAAGTAAAAAAAAAATTCCATTGCCAGAAACTCAAAATGCAGCAAAATGTAACCTGAAGTCAAGTTTTCGACATGTTTGATAATGACTTAGTAGCCACACTTGGGATTGCTGTTGCTCACTGTTGTTTCAAGCGTTGCTCACCCACTTTGTGTGAACGCTCAGACCCGTAAGGAAAATGACAGGGAACATTCCCCCCGCCTCTTCCTCGTTTTCATTATCAATCATCAACATTCCAGCTCACCTCCTCCTCCTCTTCCTCCTTTTCCTCCCACAAGTCGTCAACACCAGGAAGGAAAAGAAAAAATGTCTTTGTACCTTTAGCTACCGGTCAACTGAAATCATTTCAAACGACTCAAGATAAATATCTAGGCCGGGGTTCAAAACCTGGAGCGTGTTGGCACCAGGTGTCAGGACCAGAACGGAGACAGGACCCACTTGCGTTGCGTTTCTCACGAGTTTTATTGGAAGAAAGAGAAAGGGTTGGGCCCACGATCCGGTGATTGCTGGACACTCTGAACCGTGCAATTGCGGTGTCGGGAACGGAAAACGGGTCAGTAGCCGGGACAGGAGAGCAAAAACGTGGTCGGGGTCGTAAACGAGTCGTAAGTTTTCGTAGCAGCCCGAGAAATATGCCCCAGAATATCTAAAACAAGATGCAGGGAGAAGTCTTGGCGGGAGAGGGAGCGCTCGTTTACTTATCTTCATCAGCGTACAAAACAGAGATCTCGTTCGTCTAAGAGACAATTGTCCTTTTATATCCTCAGATAACATCTCATATTACTTTAGCACGTCCCCCTCGCGATGCCGTGCGTGTTTATCTCAAAATGCACGCTACCAGACAGAATGTTTGCGTGCTCTTTTCCACAGTTTCACAATTTCCAAGAACTCGTTGGGGTCGGCTTGACATCCAAATTCCTGGCTTGACCGCATGTTCCATGCCAAGAAGAATGTTATTACTCGGCAGCACAAGGCGATTAATAATAACATTCGCTGACATCTACACTCGGGAGAAACAAGCCTGGATTTTCCAGTTTTAAACTAATGCGTTCTCCTTATGTCAAGCTGGACTCTAATAATCCACTACAAAGCTAGGAGAGTATACATGGTCGGGAACAAAAAGAGGTCGAAAGCCGGGACGGAAGAGTAGACGTGGTCAGGATCAAAAACAGGTCGAAGCCGGGGGACAGACGGGAACAAAAAACAGGTGGGAGTCAGGGTCGAAAATGGCTGCCTAGTGTTCACTGAGGTTCGTAGACGGACTGACAAAACGGGCATTAGAAGTAATTGATGTAATCAGTGTCTTTAAATGTGTGGTAAATTCTTCGAAAATATGTATTAAAATTCATTAATATATACAGTGACTTGCGAAACCATGTGGCCCCCTTGAACTTTTCAGACTTCAGACATAAAGATAGAAAACTGTAATTTCTTGTGAAGCATCAACAATAAGTGGGACACAATCACCAAGTGGAACACACTTTATTGGATATTTTCAACTTTTTTATCAAATAAAAACCGAAAAAGTGGGTGTGCAAAATGATTCAGCCCCTTTACTTTCAGTGCAGCAAACTCTGTCCAGTAGTTCAGTGAGGATCTCTGAATGATTCAATGTTGATCTAAACGACTAACGATGATAAATGAAATTCACTTGTGTGTAATCGAGTCTCTGTATAAATGCACCTGCACTGTGATAGTCTCAGAGGTCGGTTTAAAGCGCAGAGAGCATCATGAAGAACGGGGAACACACCAGGCAGGTCTGAGATACTGTTGTGGAGAAGTTTAAAGCTGAATTTGGACACAAAAAGAATTCCCAAGCTTTAAACATCCCAAGGAGCACGTTCAAGCAATAATATTGAAATGGAAGGAGTATCAGACCACTGCAAATCGACCAAGATCGGGCCGTTCCCCCAAACTTTCAGCTCATACTAGGAGAAAACTGATCAGAGATGCAGCCAAGAGGCCCATGATCACTCTGGATGAACTTCAGAGGTCTAGAGCTGAGGTGGAAGAATCTGTCCATAGGTCATATACTGCACAAATCGGGCCTTTATGGAAGAGTGGCAAGAAGGAAGCCATTTCTTAAAGATATCCGTAAACAGTTTGCCGCAAGACACCTGGGAGACACACCAAACGTGTGGGAGAAGGTGCTCTGGTAAGATGAGACTAAAATCCAACTTTTCGGCAACAATGCGAGACGTTTTGTTTGGCGTAAGAGCAGCACATTACCCTCAACACACCATCCCCACTGTCAAACATGGTGGTGGCAGTATCATGGTTTGGGCCTTCTTTTCTTCAGCAGGGACAGGGAAGATGGATGTAGCCAAATACTGGACCATTCTGGAAGAAAACCTGATGGAATCCGCAAAAGACCTGAGACTGGGACGGAGATTTGTTTTCCCAAAAAACAATAATCCAAAACATAAAGCAAAAGCTACAATGGAATGGTTCACAAAAACATCAAGGTGTTAGAATGACCAAGTCAAAGTCCAGACCTCAATCTAATTGAGAATCTTTGGAAAGAACTGAAAACTGCTGTTCACAAACGCTTTCCATCCAACCTTACTGAGCTCGAGCTGTTTTGCAAGGAGGAATGGGCCAAAATATCAATTTCTCTATGTGCAAAACTGATAGAGACATACCCCGAGTGACTTGCAGCTGTCATCGCAGCAAATGGTGGCGCTACAAAGTATTAACTCAATGGGGCTGAATCATTTTGCACACCCACTTTTTCGTTTTTCGTTAAAAAAGTTTCAAAGATCCAATAAAGTGTGTTCCACTTGATGATTGTGTCCCACTTATTGTTGATGCTTCGCAAGAAATTAGTTTTATATCTTTATGTTTCAAGTCTGAAATGTTGCAAAATGTCACAAAATTCAAGGGGGCCAAATAGTTTCGCAAGCCACTGTATAAAAGCATTCATTAGTACCTCTGTGTTTGCCTGAGAGAAAAATGGGCGCACTCTGGCTATAATCTTGAGATGCTAAAAAACAATTTTAGTCATGTTTTTGATATGTGGAATAAAATTGAGCTCAGAATTGAAAATAACTAAATTTTTAATATCATCTAAATGTCACAGTTGCCATGGCGCCCAATTGGCCCCGCCCGTGGGCGCCAGTTGAAGCTTTTTGACAGATTGGCTCCCTGTCAGTATTTAAACTCTGTCCAGTCAGCCCCCTTTTGTCGGTCGGTCTGCGAATCTCTGTTTTTACACAGCAAGCCCTTTTTTCACCGGTCCTGTGTTTTTGCTCTAGTTTTTCTGCCGCTACGTTCTGTTTGATTTTGACTCTTTCCGTTCCCGACACCGCCATCGCTGCTGAGCGACCTACTCCCCGTGACCAACTATCTCCGGATCGAGTGTGCGCTCCATTCTCTTTTCCCCAATAAAACTGTGAGTGACGTTACGCGAGTGGGTTCTGTTCCCTGTTCTGGTCTTGACACTAAAGGTTGGAAATCTAGTTTCCGTCAAAGTTTCTCTCTCTGACTTCCAGGACCAATCAGTGTTCTGGTTTGCCCGCGTCCCTGTGTCCTAGACGCATCATTTTTGCTGGGGACGCATCGGGTCAAATCAACATGCGTCCCCGGGACGCAACGTTTTTGACACCAAATTGTCATTATTACCCGATTATTATTATTTTTTTTTAACAAATATTTACAGCACTCCAAACTTTTTATCAGGCAGATCCGCCATTGTTGTTTTGGTCTCGCGCCGATCTTGGCAAACAAGATCTCGGCATTGTTGTGGCAGTTGTCGAGTGAAAAAGAAGTATGCCTCCGAAAAAACAGTTGGTATTAGGTGCAAATCAACAAAAAATTGGTCATCTCTTCAGTGTCGGTAATAAGTCGAAACATAACACAGAAAGTGGTTACAAAGGTAATAATTCCGGCACGAAAAAACGGCGGAGAAATCCTTCGGAAGACCGCGAAGGCAAGGAAAACACGCGTGTTGAAACGAACGATTCGACGAAAGATAATAAACAAAAGAATACGAGCAAGAGAAGGACTTTTCTGCCAAAATGGACTAAATTATATTCCTGGTGACGCTATGAGGAGGATGATAATGGATTGGACCTTGAGAAGGCATTACAACTGTGGCGGGACAGCAAACCACCAAGAATATATGAACTGAAAAATCTAAAGTGCATAATATTAACATTTTTGCGGGCTTATTGAGTCGGTTGCACGATACACAACTGTACTTAATCCCATTTTTGAGTGGAAGTACAATGTTGGCAACAAGATTGACTTGGTATCATTGGAAATGATTTAAATGCAACACAAACTTTTTCTTCTTTTTTCCGTGTTTTTCTTTCTACTTTTATAAAAATTCCTTTAAAAAAAAGTCTCATTGTGTTTATTTTTCCCGAGCTGTTACTTTTTTCTTTTTGTTCTCTATTTACTTTTTTCCTACGTTTCTTTCTTGTCGTTTTTCTAAATTTTTCCTTCTTTTTTTTCCTCTTCCTTTTGTTTCTTTTTTCTCAGCTTTTCACTACTTTCTCATTTTGGATTTTTTTCTTTTTTGTTCTATTCCCCCCTTCTTTTAAGTCATTTGGTGAATAATTTTACATAATATGTTGGGATTTAAGAAGCAAAAACAACCTGAAGAGTCGTTTCCTTTTAGTGAGCCGAGCCGAAGGAGCCGGATCTCGACAAACTCTACTAACTTTACTCGACTTCGTTCTACTTCGACTCGACTTCAAAATACCGCATTTAGGACACAGCGTCAGGGGAACCCGTGTATTTTGACCTTCATGCACTGTCACTTTGACATAAGTCGCTTCTTAGTTAGTCATTTTGAGCCCTGATTTTTGTGCGCTGGCTAGATTTTCTTGTGCGCTGAGAATGTTTTCACTGCTCAAATGAACACTGACCAATGAGTAAAACCTCTTTTTGGAGCTGGTTGCTAAAGGTCACATTGGATGAAGGCATCATGTAGTTATTGGAAGTTGCAGCGAGTGACCAATGATTTCATCACCGAGTTTTAAAAATAGTCCGGGTTGCACGGCGGCGAGCAATCCCGGTTCTGTTTGTGTTGGCGACAGTCGCACATGACCGGGATGAGCCGTCGCCATGTTGATCCCCGGTTACCGACGCTTGCATCAAAGACACGATTAGGAATTGTTTATTGATCTGTTAGTGCACAGGTGTCAAAGAGGCGGCCCGCGGGCCAGATCAGGCCCGCTAGGGGATTGAATCCGGCCCGCGAGACAACACTCAGAGAAGCGCAAGAGAAAAACAGGCTGCAGGTTGAAATAGGTCGACTTGATGTTGCCAAAGCCAGGTGCCTCGAACAAAGACACTGTACTTGTATTTATTTCTCTCACTCTCTCTCTCTCTCTCTCTCTTTCTTTTCCACCCCTTTACTCCCACTTAGTCTCTCTCTCTTTCACTCTCTGTGTCTCTCCTTTTCTCTTCCTTTGTTGCTCTTTGTCTCTTTCTCTCTCTGTGTCTTTTAACCTCTTTTGCTCTAACTTCCTTTTCTCTCTTTTCTCTTTCTCTCTTCGTACCTTTGTATTTCTCTCTCTCTCTCTTTCTCTCTCTTTCTCTCTCTCTCTCTCTCTCTCTCTCTTCCACCCCTTATCTCCCACTCTCTGTCTCTGTCTCTTTTACTCTCTGTGTCTCTCCTTTTCTCTTCCTTTGTTGCTCTTTGTCTCTTTCTCTCTCTGTGTCTTTTAACCTCTTTTGCTCTAACTTCCTTTTCTCTCTTTTCTCTTTCTCTCTTCGTACCTTTGTATTTCTCTCTCTCTCTCTTTCTCTCTCTCTCTCTCTTCCACCCCTTATCTCCCACTCTCTGTCTCTCGTCTTCTCTTCCTTTGTTGCTCTTTGTTACTTTATCTCTCTGTGTCTTTTTAACTTATTTTGCTCTAACTTCCTTTTCTCTCTTTTCTCTTTCTCTCTTCGTACCCTTGTATTTCTCTCTCTCTCTTTCTCTCTCTTTCTCTCTCTCCCTTTCTTTCTTTTCCACCCCTTTTCTGCCACTCAGTCTCTCTCTCTCTTTCACTCTCTGTGTCTCTCCTTTTCTCTTCCTTTGTTGCTCTTTGTCTCTTTCTCTCTCTGTGTCTTTTAACCTCTTTTGCTCTAACTTCCTTTTCTCTCTTTTCTCTTTCTCTCTTCGTACCCTTATATTTCTCTCTCTCTCTCTTTCTCTCTCTCTCTCTTTTCTACCCCTTTTCTCCCACTCTGTCTCTGTCTCTTTTACTCTCTGTGTCTCTCTTCTTCTCTTCCTTTGTTGCTCTTTGTCTCTTTCTCTCTCTCTGTCTTTTTAACTTCTTTTGCTCTAACTTCCTTTTTTTCCTTTTGATGCTCTTTTTTCTATCTCTCTCCCTCTTTCCACCCTTTTTCTCCCACTCTCTGTCTCTTTCAGTCTCTGTGTCTCTATTTTTCTCTTCCTTTGTTACTCTTTGTCTCTTTCTCCTTCTGTGTCTTTTTAACTTCATTTGCTTTAACTTGCTTTTTTCCTTTCCTCTTTTCTTTCTCTCTTCCTGCCCTTCGCGCTTTCTTTTCTCTTTTCTCTCCTTCTTTCTTTCTATTTCTTTTTGGATTTCTTTCTTCCTCTCCCTTTATTTCCCCCTCTCTCACGACTTCTCTTTTTATCCCTTTTGTTTCTCACGCTCTCTCCCTCTCTCTCTTTTTTTGTCCCGCCCTCTCTCCTTTTCCATAAGGAGGAAGATGAGGACGGTTTACCGTGGTTTCTACAAGTACGGTATGTTTTTTAACAGACCCGTTTACTGTGTTGCGAGCGTGTTGCTAGTAGCGTTTTGCTACCCTTCACAGTCACGGTTTGGGATGAAATTTACAAAATTATTATTAAAGCTTTGAAAACTCTCTCGATGTACCGTCTTTCTTTGTAAATATGTCTAACCATGTATAACATGTATTTGCAACTGTATATTTTTGTAATGTATTTATTTTAGTGACTTATTCTGATATGTTGTCCACGGGCGAATCAAAAAGAAGGTGCGAAAACAACAGGGGCTGACAGGAAGTGGAGTAAAGGTGAGACGTGTTTGTGGACGCAGTGGCCCTCATGTAGGTTTTAGATCAGGGAATGGTGTCATAATAGTCTGTGGTTTGCAATAATCTGTGGTCTGTGCAGCCCTTTGAGACTCTTTCTGATTAAGGGCGTCTCAAATAAAAATGACTTGACTTGACTAATTGAAGCCCATACTTTGAGGCACCTAGAGTCCAGGTCTTAGACCGTTTCCCTGAACTCAATGGCCTACGAAAGGAAGGAGGCTTTCAGCTAATCACATAACTATGTGTGCTTGTCTGCGTGGCAGCAAATGCCCACTGTCATCGAATCAGTATGTGGAAATTGAATTATCTGGATCGCAGACTCTGGGCCACACCCACCTTCTAGCAAATACACAGACTAAATCCTTGTATTTTTCCATAGTTTTTAGGTTCCTTTTTGCAAAAATTATCTTTTTTTAGTGCCTGTGTAGAGGGTTGGGTAGGGTTACTTTAACTGGATTACTTTCAATGACTTTTGGATTACTCCAATAGCAAATATGCTAATAAAAGACAAAAGAAACGAAATGTAAATAAAATGATGACTCACAACACGTGGTAAGCTTTCTCTCCTGGCTTTGATCTCTTTGATCTCCGGCAAAACGAACATAAAATGCGACAGAAACAAAATGAAAATCAATCCAAACAGCTTGCCAACATCATTTTTGCCGTTCCATGTATTCCGTTACTTCCCAAGCCTGCTCAAAATTTAGTCATTTTATTCATATTTAGTTTTTTTTGTCTTTTATTAGCATATTTGGTATTGGAGTCATCCAAAAGTCATTGAAAGTAATCCAGTTAAAGTAACCCTACCCAACCCTGCTTACCATACAAAGGTTTCAGGTAACAAAGTACCTGAAGGGGAAACTATTGCCTCTTGTTACAAAGGCGTTTCAGGATACAAAGTGATTCCCTTGGTCTGGGAATCTCCCCCCAACTTAAATCGTCTTCCCCATGACCAGGGTTGGGTAGGGTTACTTTAACTGGATTACTTTCAATGACTTTTGGATGACTCCAATAGCAAATATGCTGATAAAAGACAAAAGAAACTAAATATGAATCAAATGATGACTCACAACACGTGGTAAGCTTTCTCTACTGGCTTTGAACTCTTTGATCTCCGGCAAAACTAACATCAAATGCGACAGAAACAAAATGAAAATCATTCCAAACAGCTTTTTGCCGTTCCATGTATTCCGTTACTCCCCAAGCCTGCACAAAATGTAGTCATTTTATTCATATTTAGTTTCTTTTTGTGTGACGTCATTAAAGTAAAGACAAATCCCGCTGCAGAGCCTATTGTAGTACAATGCTGCTATCTAGTGGCTAGAAACAGTACATCACACATATTCATGATATTCGATAATTAAATACAGCTACTGTGTATTTTGATTCAATACAATTCTTATTTTTTCTTATCCTTTTTCTACTTATTTACCAAAACGAGTTGTTTAAAGTCCTTGTATTGTGTTCTTGCTTTATTTAAAAACCGTTAAGTGTTATTTATTTAAACACCTTGGCAAAATTTGAAAAACGCAACGTCATTATTACGAATAAATACGTGTTTAAAAAGGTTTTATATGTTTTAAAACACACAAAACCAAAAAGTTATTTTCTACGTGGTTGTAATAATAAATGTATCACGTTTTATCGAGTTATCGCTAATGTAAGGACAATAATTCTTAATACAACCGTGATTATTACATTTCTTAAAGGGACACTGCATAATATTCGACCACTACACGTTGCATGATTGTACAGTGCAACCGAAAACGAGTGCTAAACAACACAATTAAGATTACAAACTACGGAGACTCAGAGTGACCAAACCACACCGTTTCTCCTTATACTCGTTGCCCACTCAGAGAAAAGTTGTTAAATAATACGCACTGTCTCTTTAAAAAATACATGGAAAGGAATAGATAAACGCAATTCACGTGGTGTCATCTTTTAAAGGCACAGTGTGTATTATTTAGCAACTTCTAGCTGACTGAGCAAAAAAAAAATTGTTTAACTAAATTCTTTCAAATATATTTTTTTAAATGAACTAGCGGTATAAACAACTTTATTCATTAAAAACAAACAATATTGATTCCAAAAGTAAGTAAAAATACATAAACTATTATATGGAGAAAAAGAGCATTTTATTTTACATAACTTTACAAACGGGTCGGTAGCCGGGACAGGAGAGCAAAAACGTGGTCGTAAGCGAGTCGTAAGTCAGAATGGGAGAGCAGACGTGATCAGGGTCGGAAACGAGTTGTAAGACAAGACGGGAGAGCAGACGTGATCGGGATGTATCCGGAGACAAACGGGAGCAAAACGGGACAGGCGGGGGTCAGGGTCGAAAAAGGCTTGCCGTGTACACACGGAGATTCACAGACGAACTGAAAACAGGGGTTTGACAGGACAGGGTTTAAATAGTGGGGAAGCCAATCCGTCAACAAGTTGCAGCTGGTGCCACACGGGCGGGGCCAATTGGGCGCCATGGCAACCGTGACACCTTCGCTCTGAAAATGCTGGTCTACTAGTGATCCCAAGAGCCAAGAAGAAATCTCCAGGCTTTTCGGTGCTGTGGAAAGCTTTCCCCTTTGAGATTCGATCTGCAACCTCAGTGGAATTGTTTAAATCTAGAATTTAAACGCACTTCTATTCTATAGCTTATGAATGACCTATATTTCAGTGTTTGTTAACGCTATATCCATTGCAAGGAGTCTCAAAGGGCTGCACAGACTATTGCAAACTACAGACTGCTATGCCACACTGTCAAAAACCAGAACAGGACCAGGACCCAAATGCGTGACGTTTCTCACAGAAGCCTTTTATTTTATGGGAAATAGGGAGTCATGCACATTAGGCAGCAGTCTGGCATGGAATGACAGGAAGCCAGAGGCCGACGAGATAGATACCAATTGACCGAGCAGATATCGGACATATGGGGTCGATACCGGACAGGATGGGACAGACAGGATTGATATCCAAACATGATATCGAAATTAAACAGGACAAACTAGACGGGAACGAAAACTGGAGAGAATAATAAACGGGAGAAAAATAGACGGGAACGAAACTGGAAACCGATATTAAACAGGACAAAATAAACGGGAACAATACCGGACAGGAAATACCAAGAGGAAAACAGGAACGAATCAGAACCCATGTCTTGCGGGGGAGAGGTTTGTTGACGGACTGACAAAAGGAGAGTGACAGGACTGGGTTTAGATATCAGGGAAGCCAATCTGTCAACGAGCTGCAGCTGGCACCACACAGGTGGGGCCGATTGGGCGCCATGGCAACCGTGACATAGAATAAGAGTCTATTTGTGTATTAAACAAATGTAGTTATTCGTCTTTTTATTGATTTACTTTACAGGAAATACAAACTGAATGTATGGACTTTATAAAGCGAATGAGCAAAAAATGCAGTTTTCTTAAAATTGCTTTTTAGCTTTGTAATTAGCTCTCCTTCTAACTTTTTAGCTATTTAGCAAGCTATCTAGCTATCATTTTACATTTTTTTGCATTCTCTCTAGCAAACATTTAAATTTTTTGTTTAAACAGGACAAACTAGACGGGAACAAAACTGGAAACCGATATTAAACAACGGGACCGACAGGATTGATATCAAAACAGGGTATCGAAAATAAACAGGACAAACTAGACGGGAACAAAACTGGAAACAGATATTAAACAGGACAAAATAAACGGGAACCATACCGGACAGGAAATGCCAACGGGAAACAGGACCGAGTCAAAACCCACGTCTTGCGGGTTAGAGGTTTGTTGACGGACTGGCAAAGGAAGAGTGAGAGCACTGAGCAAGCCAATCTGTCAAGAGCCGCATCTGGCGCCACACGGGCGGGGCCAATTGGTGACACCCTCCCCTGATCTAAAACCTACATGAGGGCAAGGAAAAACTCAAAAACCTCCGCATGGGGAAAACTGATCAAATAATACACACAACACAGGAAACAAGCACAAAGACTGCTTTCGGTCAACTTGTCTATTTATTATATAAAATACGGTAAAACATAAGCAAAAACGGGGAGCGAGGGGGGACGCAAGAAGAGGGGAGCATCCGATACTTTGGTACAATAACAAACACTTTTCTTTTTTTTTTTGTAAAAGCAGAATAGATTTCGTAATAACATATCAGTGCATACTTTTATTTCTCCAAAAATATACACAAAGAGTATATCATTCTCCAACAAAAAGTCTCTTTACAACCCAAAAAAACAGACTAGCCCAACACAATATATTAACTATCTTTTTATTTTTTTTTCTTTATTTCGAGTGACGATGGCGTGTTGATATGACAGGTTATTCCCCTTTGTTCTGGATACATGCAGCAGTGACCTACACGCTTATTTGTGCCTCCAAAAAAAGGGTGCCTCGTTTAAAACACAACCCAATCGAATCCCCGAACAAACAAAAGATATTGAAAGCAAATTCATCAAAAAGAAAGAAAAACTACACAAAAAACCTTCATAATTTATATTTCTTCATAATTATAATATCACCATTAAAAAACAAGCAAAACCAGCACGAATAAACACCGGAAAGTGAACCTTTTAGCTTTGGTGGCCTGCGTATGGTAATTAGATTTGAGGGTCAGGTCAGAATCCCCGAAAACAGGGGTCTTAAACGCGGTGCCGGCAGAGCAGTTCTGAAAATAGCTGGGTCATTGTGATTTTCTAGTAAAACGATGTTTTAATTGAGTAATAACATACTAATAAGTTTTAAAAATTCAAATAAACAAATTTCAGTCCATGGACTTCGTGGACAATGACAATAATTCCAGTATTGATAGTTATTCAAGAGAAAAGAATGTCAAGAACCGGAACAGGATCAGGACCCAAATGCGTGACGTTTGTCACACAAGCTTTTATTTTACGGGAAATGGGGAGTCATGCACGTTAGGCAGCGGTCTGGCGTGGAAAGACAGGAAGCCAGAGACCGACGAAATCAATTCCAATTGCACGAGCAGATACCGGACGGATGGGGACGATACTGGACAGGACGGGACAGACAGAATTGATAATGAAACATGATATCGAAATTAAACAGGACAAACTATACAGGAACGAAAACTGGAGAGAATAATAAACAGGGCAAAAATAGACGGGAACGAAACTGGGAATCGATATTAAACAGGACAAAATAAACAGGAACAATACCGGACTGGAAATACCAACAGGAAAACAGGACCGAGACAGACCCCACGTCTTGCGGGGCAGAGGTTTGTTGACGGACTGACAAAAGGAGAGTGACAGGACTCGGTTTAAATAGCAGGGAAGCCAGTCTGTCAACGAGCCGCAGCTGGCGCCACACAGGCAGGGGCCGATTGGGCGCCATGGCAACCGAGACATAGAATGAAAGTCTATTTGTGTATTAAAAAAATGTAGTTATTCATCTTTTTGTTGATTTACTTTACAGGAAATACAAACTGAATTCCAACGTATGGGCTTTATAAAGCG
The DNA here is from genome assembly GCF_059441175.1 of Urocampus carinirostris. NCBI lineage: Eukaryota > Metazoa > Chordata > Actinopteri > Syngnathiformes > Syngnathidae > Urocampus > Urocampus carinirostris. Next base: position 66,743,275 of record NC_142350.1, on the reverse strand, counting down.
AATGAGCAAAAAATGCAGTTTTCTTAAAATTGCTTTTTAGCTTTGTAATTAGCTATCCTTCTAACTTTTTAGCTATTTAGCAAGCTATCCAGCTATCATTTTACATTTTTTGCATTCTCTCGAGCTAACATTTACATTCTTTGCTAGTTATCAAGCTAAATTTTGGCCTCATTTCTAGCTAGCTATGTAGCTTCATTTATAGCTGTCTAGCTGGCTCATTAAATGGCTTTTAATGAGCTAGCTCCCTTTAGTTTTCTGCCTGGTTACCTTTCTAGCTAACTATCAAGCTACATTTTAAGCTATTCAGCAAGCCATCTAGCTAAGTTGCTATTTGAGAATTCCATATCAAAACTAGAAACCCTTTGCGCTAACTAGTAGCAAAAAATAGGTTGAAGACGCCAGCCATAAAATTTTAGGTTGTCCGAACTAGTAAGGAAACTTAGCATCGAATTTTTTTCTCTAATGACCCCTCGGAAGAAGAAATCCTCTTGTACCTCCATTATGCACTGAAATACTTGCCATTATAATATGAATTTTAAACTAGCAACTTAGCTAGATGGCTTACTAAAGAGCTACACGGGTAGCTTGATAGTTAGCTAGAACGGTTCTCACGTAAAAAAATCAATAAATAAAGGTAGCTAGATAGCTACATATAAGAGTCAGATAGAAAGCTACAAACAAAGTTAGATAGCTAGCTAGAAAGGAGGCCAACATTTAGCTTGCTCACTAGCAAAAAAAAAAAATGTAAACCGCTAGCTGGATAGCTTGGTAAATAGCTAAAAGGTAAAAAGCTAGCTAGCTACAAAACAAAAAAGTTAGCGAAAAAGCTAGCTTAAACAAACTGCACATTCTCTGCTCATTCGCTTTATAGAACCCATGAATTGGAAATTACTTTCTTGTTTTTCCTGTAAAATAAATCAACTACTTCATCTACTTTCTTGAAAAAATGGCTAAAAACAATAATCAATACTTGAATAGATTTTTGTCATTTATGTAACCCAAGAACTGGAATTTATTTATTAAAATTTCTAAAACAACTTATCATGTTATTACTAAGATGTTACTATGTTATTACCAGGTTAAATATTAAAAATAAGGTTAAATAGACTCAGTCAAACAATTAAGACCATTTTTTTACTAGAAAATCACAATGACCCAGCACTGGTGAGCTATTATCAGAACAGGTCTGTGGGTACCTCAACTGTCCTTCGGAGGTAACAGATTGGAGACTACTGGTCTGGAAAAGGGGTCACCAAACTTTATGAAACCAAAAACTAGTTTTTTAACTATTTAAAGCAAAGGGATACTAGTAAGACATACTAGTACACAGAATTAACTTACCAATGTGTGTACTAGTACAGGACTCACCAACCTTTTGAAAAATGGAAGCTAGTTTATTGTTTGTAGTGAAAAAGGCTACCAGTTTTATATTCATTTTAAAAATACATAGTATTACTGTGTTGTTACTATGTTATTATGTCATTACCGTGTTGTTAGAAGTATGGTTATAGTCTCCTAGAAAATCACAATGACCCACAAGCTCTGAACTATATCTAAAACCTGTCCACTTGGGAATTCTAAAGGAGATACTTGGGTGTCCGTGGGCCCCATGTTGGTGACACCTAACCTAGTCCATAAACCCTACACCGGGTCTAGGAATCTCCGAAAAAAACTGCTCAATTTCTAATTCCGTAGCAGGCGACTTTAAATATGATTGTCTTTTTGTGATCCAGACGCCCCCTGGAGGACGTAAACAGGTAACACCTACCACCTGGCGTATGGCTTAATAACATTGCCGCGAAAAAAAACAAATCGAAAATCCTTCATTCGCCGCGATAAACAAATTCTTACAATAAATACGCAAAAACAGTGCTAGCGTCGCGCTAATAGCTAATCGTGTAACAGAAAACCATCTCAAGTGAGTTGGGGATTCTTTACAAATGAAACTGATGATCGACGGGGCAGTGGCGTGTCGGTGTGTTATGTGAAATGGAGTGGCGACTATATCACATTTTTTTTGCAAATATATAAATATTTCGTGACACCTAGCTTAAGCGTCACCGATGAAGGGGAAGTGTTAAGAAATGTTACGAAAACGACTGCCAAAAAGTCTTCGACCGAATAGCGATACAGAAAAACAATCTAGAGTTGCAATGGTCGAAAAACTCCAAAATCTAATCGTACTACTTTACAAACACGGATGGAACCATTGCATTGATACGTTTGTATATGGAGAGCGCTTCATCTTCAGCGCCCCCTGGTGCATCGTTGACAAACTACACTTTTTAAGTTTAAAAAAAAAAAAAAAAGAGAATTTCCACTGAGAATTTGTTTTCTAGGCTTGTCAATACTAGGCTTCTATGTACAATCCCTGTGGCGTGCACGTGGTCTTTGTCATTTATTATCATAATTATTAATATTTCAAATTTCTCACACACACGCACACACATATATTTATGTACAGAAAACCCCCCCCCCCAAAAAATGACTTCAATTAAGGCTACGCAACAGCCGTGATTCTCGGTAGATTTTTTTTGTCTCCCTGTTAAAAAATCGCCGTTAAAAAAAAGACTGAAATGTGGCAGTCCAAAACAAAATCATGTGACGCATTTCTCCAATCTGATTGGTCAAAAAAACAAAAAGCCTACCGGAAGTCGGCCATTTCTGATGTCTCTGAGCACGGGTCGGGAACCTATTTGACCCAAAGAGCCGTAATAGCGAAATAGTTTAGTAGTAATTTAACAAACGTGCCGAACCCGCTCCCCGGACAAAAACTAATTTTTCGGCGCGTTTTATTTCACTTTGTGACCTTTCATAATTTGACAAACTGTATAAGATAATAATAATACCAAATATACCACTTAAAACTTGTCTCCCTCCCACAGTTACTTAAGATCATATCTCATTTTGACCTTCATTTTTTGTAAATAATGCTTTCAAAACAAGGTGCAAGCAGAGTTCCGTATAAAAATGTCACAAAAACCTGCAAACACACAATTAATGGACGTGTTTCCCTTCGGCGCATTGGGCGCGTGTGAGAGATAGGGAGCAGTGCTGTGTGCCGAGATCTGCCTACCCAATCAAATTGCTCTGTGTTCTTGGCTGTTTTTTTTTCGTGTTTATAATGCTTCGTGTAAATAATGCTTTCAAAACAAGGGTGCAAGCAGAGTTCCTTATAAAAATGTCACAAAACCCTGCAAACGCAAAATTTATGGATGTGTTTGCCTTCAGAGGGGTGGGCGCATGTTAGAGATAGGGATCGGTGCTGTGTGCCGAGATCTGCCCACCCAATCAAATTACTCTGTGTTTTTGGTTGTTTTTTCATGTTTACAGTTGGTTCTGTGGGTTTTTTATCATAAAGTGTCGCAACAGTAAACATTCTTGGCAGCATAGTGCCAAAATTGAGTATGTTGGTGTGAACCGTGACTGTAAACTGTAGTCAAGACCAATTTTTTTTTTGTTTATAATGCTTCGTGTAAATAATGCTTTCAAAACAAGGTGCAAGCAGAGTTCCATATAAAAATGTCACAAAAACCTGCAAACACACAATTAATGGATGTGTTTCCCTTCGGCGCATTGGGCGCGTGTGAGAGATAGGGAGCAGTGCTGTGTGCCGAGATCTGCCTACCCAATCAAATTGCTCTGTGTTTTTGGCTGTTTTTTCGTGTTTATAATGCTTCGAGTAAATAATGCTTTCAAAACAAGGTGCAAGCAGAGTTCCATATAAAAATGTCACAAAAATCTGCAAACGCAAAATTTATGGATGTGTTTGCCTTCAGCAGGGTGGGTGCGTGTGAGAGATAGGGAGCGGTGCTGTGTGCCAAGATCTGCCCACCCAATCAAATTACTCTGTGTTTTTGGTTGTTGTTTTTCGTGTTTACAGTTGGTTCTATGGGTTTTTATCATAAAGTGTCGCAACAGTAAACATTCTTGGCAGCATATTGCCAAAATTGAGTATGATGGTGTGAACCGTGACTGTAAACTGTAGTCAAGACCAACATTTTTTTTTGTTTTGTAATGCTTCGTGTAAATAATGCTTTCAAAACAAGGTGCAAGCAGAGTTCCATATAAAAATGTCACAAAAACCTGCAAATGCAAAATTTATGGATGTGTTTCCTCTGAGCGCAGTGGGCGCGTGTGAGAGATAGGGAGCGGTGCTGTGTGCCGAGATCTGCCCACCCAATCAAATTACTCTGTGTTCTTGGCAGTTTTTTCGTGTTTACAGTTGGTTCTGTGGGTTTTTATCATAAAGTGTCGCAACAGTCAATATTATTGGCAGCATACTACCAAAACTGGGTATGTTGGTGTAAACCTTGACTGTAAACTGTAGTCAAGGCCAATTTTTTTTTTACATTTTTAGTGTTGTTCTGGCATTGGATGTATCAAGCTCATACGACTTGAAAAAAAATTGCGCTTGTAGCATTTTATCTCCTAACCTTATGTACTCATGAAAAGAGCCATATCTGGCACGCGATCCATAGGTTCCCGACCCTTGACATAGAGGAAAATTAGGATTTAGCCATTTTGGAACACAGATTTTCAAACTTTTCATAGGATATGAAGCAGATAAAGGAACAAAACTGAATATTAGGGTCTCACTAAAAAAATGGGGCTATTTGCCACAAAATCAGACGAGACCCCTGTCCTTAATTTGATTCGTCACAAGAAAAAGCCCAAAGGTAGTCCGCCATTTTGAGGATCTTATATAAAACTATATTATGAATCGGCCATTTTGGGGCACATGCAAACTCTTACAGGAAATAGAATATTGGGGAATCATTCCAACTCATTTGCAACAGAATACTTACATTCAAGTTCCGGTTTGTGTTTAACCAATTTTTTTCAAAATTTCCAGTACCTTTAAAAGAAGAGTTCCGGTCTGAATCCTGTATTTAGCAGATCGAGACATATATTAGTGATTTATATATGATATTTTTAATCTTGCTTGTGTAAATATTTCTGAGAAAACAACTTCCCCTTTAAGCGTAAAATGACAGTAATATGTAGCTTAAATTTTCAGTTGCAGGAAGTTCTACCTTCATTTTTTTGCATGGCCTATCACAAACGTTCAAATTTGATACGTAATTATTGCGCTAATACTCATTTCATAGTGCCCTGTCCTCTTGGGGGCCATGACACTTCAGGGGACAATGCCATACACGCTAATGCCAGCTGCCGTTAATCACAAGGGGAGATGAAATACAATGGCAAAGCGGAGCCACCGGAGAGCGGTGTCGACGTCGTTTTTAACCAGAGTAGTTGAGAAACATGGCAACAATATCAAGCATTTAGAAGCGCCTTACCTGAAATTCAAGTACTTTTCCATCCTTGAAAACACAAGTTTAAAATTCAAGCGTTTTCAAAGATTTCAAGCACCCGCGCGAACCCTGGGATTCATATTGCAGTTAGAGATTTTAACAGAAGGGGGAGATGTTGTTCAAATTGGCTGCCGTTAATCACAAGGGGGAGATGAAATACAATGGCAAAGCGAAGCCACCGTCGGTGTCATTTTTAACCAGACTTGTTGAGAAACATGGCAACAATTTCAAGCATTTAGAAGCGCCTTACCTGAAATTCAAGTACTTTTCAATCCTTAAAAACACAAGTTTAAAATTCAAGCGTTTTCAAAGATTTCAAGCACCCGCGCGAACCCTGGGATTCATATTGCAGTTAGAGATTTTAACAGAAGGGGGAGATGTTATTCAAATTGGCTTCGTTTTTAACCAGACTAGTTGAGAAACATGGCAACAATATCAAGCATTTAGAAGCGCTTCCCCCCGAAATTCAAGCACTTTTCCATCCTTGAAAACACAAAATTAAAATTCAAGCGTTTTCAAAGATTTCAAGCACCCGCGCGAACCCTGGGATTCATATTGCAGTTAGAGATTTTAACAGAAGGGGGAGATGTTATTCAAATTGGCGTCGTTTTTAACCAGACTAGTTTAAAAACATGGCAACAATATCAAGCATTTAGAAGCGCCTTACCTGAAATTCAAGTACCTTTCAACCTTGAAAAAACACAAGTTTAAAATTCAAGCGTTTTCAAAGATTTCAAGCACCCGCGCGAACCCAGGGATTCATATTGCAGTTAGAGATTTTAACAGAAGGGGGAGATGTTGTTCAAATGCCGGATCTGGTTGTTTAAATAACTCCTCAAATAAATTTCACAGAATTTTTAGAATATAATTTCCTTGATTTATTCATGTCAACAGTGACTATTGGGAGTTTGGGAATTTTTTTACCGGAACTGAGTTGTAAGCATTCTTGTCCCAATTGGGGGGGTACTGCTCCCAGTTTAGTGCTTAAAGTGTGTGGATGAGGTTAGTGTGCACGATTTTCCTTCATTTTCTTGATAAAATCCGGAGAGGATGACACTACGTGGCTTATTTATCTCCCATGTTTCCGTCTCCGGTTAAAAAATAGAATAATGGAGTCAACCAGCAATTGTGGTGACGAAAGTTCAGGTTTTCACTCGAAAGAACCTTCCCGGCTGAACTTCTCAAATGACACTATAAACTCTGTGACTGTTAAAATTTCACTCGAATGCAATAATAACGACGTTGAACACCAAAAGTATCGAGTTCACCTGAAATGGTCATGGTGCGTTGCAGGTTCATACCCAAAAATGAACCTCAAATTTCAATCAGAGGTAAGATCCGACCCAGGCCAAGATTCCGAAAATTCCAATTATCACGTTCAGGGTGGGCGGGGCTTCCATCTCGCTGACTTTTAAAACACTAAATGTAGGTTTATAAAAATGTATACTTAAACACAGATAAAACGCATCTTCTTTGTCTCTCTGCCTCTCTCTCTTTTAGTGCCGTGCTAGATTCTTAAGTATGTACTTCTGTTACGGCGTCTCTTAAATGACACCGAAGAATAGAAAATATAAAAGATGGAAATGTTTATACAGTCTTGGATTGTATTACAAAAGACAGGCTTTACTTTGTTATCAAAAATCACTTATTCTTCTCCCAATCCTGTCAGGACCGGAACGGAGACAGCACCCACTCGCGTAACGTTTCTCACAGTTTTATCCTGAGATCACTGGTCGCGGGGACTAGGTTTCTCAGACACGGAGAGTGGGATTACCTTGGCAAGCGATGGCGGTGTCGGGAACGGAAAAAAAGTCGAAGGCCAGGAGAGGAGACTAGACGTGGTCGAGATTAAAAAACGGATTGTTACTCGGGGCGGGAGAACAGACGAGGTCGAGATCAAAACAGGTCGTAATTCGGGACGGGAGAGCAGACGTGGTCTTGTCATGATTGCCGATGTGACTGGCCAATTAGCGCCAACAGCCCTGAGAGCTGATTGGCTAAAAGACCATTTTCAAACCCCCGGCTTTCAAGAGAACACCGTCAGATCGTTGCAAACCGATGCTCCCAGCTAGGCAAGCTTACACTTTCAGACATTTTTCCTGCCCTGTTTCCCTCTGCATGATACCCGTTGCCGACCTGTATCTGGACCCGATTCCGCCCTGTTCTGCTATCCCGACATCCGACCTTTTTTGCCCCGCTACCCCCCTGACACCTGTTGCCGACCTTGTTTCCGAACTCGATACCGTCCTTGCTCTCCTGTCCCGGCTAACGACTAGTATTCCTGCTAATCTACGATCATCCTCGCTCGACACGGAAGTGCCACTTCCGCGTTTTCAGCCACCTGCTACGCTTGTCCGTCAACCATCGGATCGTGGAAGCAAGCCCTACTCTCCCTCTTTAGTCATAAAACTGAGTAAACAAGCGCTATTGGGTCCTGTGTCTGTTTCTGGTCCGTGACAGGTCTAGCTTAAAACAGATCGTAACGGGAGAAAAACAGGAGCAAAAACACAAGATAGGCGAAAAGGGCTTGCCGTGTAAAAACGGAGATTCAAAGACGGACCGACAAAAGGGGACAGACAACACAGAGTTTAAATACCCTGCATGATACCCGTTGCAGACCTGTTTCTGGACCCGATTCCGCCCTGTTCTGCTCTCCCGACATCCGACCCGGTTTGCCCCGCTACCCGCCTGACACCTGTTGCCGACCTTGTTTCTGAACTCCATACTCCCCTTGCTCTCCTGTCTCGGCTAACGATTAGTATTCCTGCAAATCTACGATCATTTTTTCAGCCACCTGCTACCCTTGTCCGTCAATCATCGGATCGTGGAAGCAAGCCCTACTCTTCCTCTTTATTCATAAAACTGAGTAAATGAGCGCTATTGGGTACTGTGTCTGTTTCTGGTCCGTGACAAGTCAAGCTTAGAACAGATCGTAGCGGGAGAAAAACAGGAGCAAAAACACAGGATAGGCGAAAAAGGGCTTGCCGTGTAAAAACGGAGATTCGCAGACGGACCGACAAAAGGGGATTGACAGGACAGAGTTTAAATACTGACAGGGAGCCAATCTGTCAACAAGCTGCAGCTGGCGCCCATGGGCGGGGCCAATTGGGCGCCATGGCAACCGTGACAGATCCCCACCGATAAAATATGAAATCTCAGGTTCAATTCGGCCAATTAAGCCCGGTCTTACCTCTGATAATGGGTTCCCACCCGAAACGAAACCTTCAATGTTTTGTGAGTAGCTTATGTGAATATGTGCCCAGGTCATGCTCTCATGTGTGTGCGTTTGTGTAAAAACAGTTCTCTGGCTGGTGTGTGTTTAAGTGGGTTTCCAGGGGGTCGGGGCCTCGTCGGGTTCTGTTCCGCCCGCCCCGGAACCGGACGCTTTATGTGACCCAGGCGTCCAACCTCATCCTCTTGACGTTTTCCTGATCGGGCGGCTCCGCCGAGGCGGGCCTCATCAGGACCATGGCGGGCTGCTGGATACCGGCTTGCTGGTGGAGGTGGAAGTCCGGACCCCCGCCGCCATTGTTGCCCCCTCCCGCTCCCCCGACCCTGCCGCGCCCGTTTTCATCCCGGTCGCTGCCGTCGTACGAGCTTCCGTTGCTGCTCAGGCTATCCACGGGAGAGCGGCCTTGCCCGGTTGCGGGGTAGGACGACGCCACCTGGCCGTGGGTTTGAATCCCGCCTCCGCCCATAACAGGGCAAGGTGTGCTGCGGTCCCGGTTGGGTGACACGGGTTCGGACTTGATGTTGATGTGAGGGTTAGTGTTGACTGTCAGCGCTGTGACTTGGGGGAGGGGAGCCATCGGCCTGTAGGGGGCGGCGGAGAAAAACCAGTGAGAAAAACTACACTCAAAGTTATCAACCGTATTTTCCAGACTATGAGGTACACCTAAGAATTTGAAAATATACTGGTGTACTATAATAATTATTGCTCAGTCAATATTTATCCCCAACCATAATTGCATATGGTGGCAACGGGAACCAAACCCAGATAGAAAATACCCAGAGAGCCATAGTAAGAGTGCCAAAGCCACTAGGGACATAAATGACACATGAAAAGGCAATAGTATCTCATTATCACACTGCTTTTAGTCAGGGTACAAGATACACATTTTGGAAAAATGAAAAAACGGATATCAATTAAAAAACGGTATTCTACTCTGTTTCACCTTTGTTAGTCATTGTAAGTTGCGTTTATTTATATCTTTCAGGTAGGTCAAACTACTTCCCACAATGACTTTCGCTTCATTCAGTTGAGAATCTCGTGCACTTCATAAAGTTAGTATATTTCAGTGGTCTGCGACCTTTTCTGTACCACGGTCCGGTTTATTGTCTGACAAAACAGGTAACTTTAAAAAAGTAATTAGTAGTTACTCAACTCTTCTTCCAAAAGGGACCTGAATAAGTCACTGAATTACTCTACAGTAAAAGTAACTAAATACCAGGGAAAGTAACTATTTCTGAAACACATCCATACATTTTGCATTTGCAGGTTTTTGTGACATTTTTATAAAGAACTGTGCTTGCACTTTGTTTGGAAAATAAGTTGTCCGTCAAAGAATTTTCTGAGCAATATTCGAGTCGGTCAAATAGAGCCAACTTAAGGTTGTTTTTGTTGCTTTAATCCCTACATGATCGACTATTGTGTAAGATTATGCATGGAATGACTTAACAAAGGGTAAAATTAAAAAAAATATAAAAATGGAAACAAAATAAATGAATGGTACAAATGTAACCAAAATAACAAAATGAAAAAAATAAATATTAAAGAAGAAAACAATAATAAACTTAACATTTTTATATAGACATATTAACACTGAAAAAAATCCACTGGAAGATATTTATAAATCTCCCAAAATAAAAAATAAAATACATAAGCATAAAAAAGGTTAAAAATGTTAACAGATTTAAAGTTAACAACAGAATTCCCGAAACAAATCCATATTGACCAATCACAAGAGAAAAAGGCATCTCGGAGGGAACCAGCTGTTATTTGTCCGTGAGTCAGTTGTCGCTGCAACCGTGAATGTTAACAGCACCGGTGGCTCACTTTTAATGAGACTCAGGTCTCATTTGCCTCTTAGTGAATCTCATATTCGTTATCGCAACCTAACTTTGTGGTAGTCACTATTTTGATCCGAAATGACGTGACGTAAACAACTCTAAGGAGAGAATTAAACCTCTTAATTCAGTAACGGTAATGGCTTTGTCAAAACTGCTGAAAACATTCTCGGAGCCTAGCCCAATAATAACATCAACAAGGTGGTACCCTGACTTGAAATAGTGTGACGATGAAATAAAACATAATGCCTTTTCATGTGTTGTTTGTATTCAAACCAGTCTAGTGGATAGGATCTGGCGCTCTCCCCCTGCTGCAACCCAGGTTTGATTCTCGTTGCATTCCATAGCTATTGTGATCAGCAATATATTTTGACAAATATGCACAAATATGGTCTAGTATACTTTTTGTGCAATCCTAGCCATTACTGTAGTCAGGGTTGGGTAAGGTTACTTTAACTGGATTACTTTCAATGACTTTTGGATTACTCCAATACCAAATATGCTAATAAAAGACAAAAGAAACTAAATATGAATAAAATGACTAAATTTTGTGCAGGCTCGGGGAGTAACGGAACACATGGAACGGCAAAAATGATGTTGGCAAGCTGTTTGGATTTATTTTCATTTAGTTTCTGCCGCATTTTATGTTCGTTTTGCCAGAGATCAAAGCCAGGAGAGAAAGCTTACCACGTGTTCTGAGTCATCATTTTATTCATATTTAGTTTCTTTTGTCTTTTATTAGCATATTTGGTATTGGAGTCATCCAAAAGTAATTGAAAGTAATCCAGTTAAAGTAACCCTACCCAACCCTGACTGTAGTTTTAATTTGATGTGCCTTATAGTCTGATGCGCCTCATATATGGAAAACATATCACAAATAACTCATTTTTGGGGGTGCCCCTTATAATCAACTGCATTTCATAGGGAAAATATAATAACCTACTTAACTGATTACATGATATGAAAAATAACAGTTACTTTATAGCAGGGGTCACCAATATGGTACCCGAGGGCATTGTGATTTTCTAGAAAATTTGATTTATAACAGGTATGATGTATTAGTTGTCGACTGTCTCCATATTAACCCTTCACACATTCAATAAATCTACATCAGAAAAATAAAGCAATATATAAACTGAAGCATAGAAAACACATTTTATTGTTCTACCTGAACTTATAAATAAAGTTTATGCGCTGCTCCTTTTGAATAAATGCAACTATAGTTAGCTAAACCTTCATTCTGTAATAAAGTCCACACAATGATAAATAAATACTTTCATTAATTTTATTATGAAGCCTTGGTCTCACTATCGCCCTCTGCCATGAGGCAGGAGAACTGCACGCCTCACTCTGCATCAAAATATTTATATAAAACATATTCATTGTATGAATAATATTTATAATATAATTTCAGTGATATTGAAAAAGAACATCGAAAAATTGTGAAGTTATATGAGAAAAAACACGGAACAAATATCACCACTTAATATAAAAATACAAAAAAAAATGGAGGTCTCATTTCAAAGTTGGTGACCCCTGCTTTATTGATTATTTGATTTTTAAAGGGAAGTGATTCGATTGAGTTATTAACTCAGTATCAATTATAAAAACTTTTGTCCACAAAAAAAAAACACACTTTCAATGCCATTGACGACTATAAACGTCAGTTAGATCTTGCAGCAACTCAGCTAGAAGCAAAATATGAACGAGAAAAAGAAAACAAAGATTTAAAAACAAGCAGAGACGGATTCCGCTTTGTAAGCACAAAAGCCACAAGCCATGCTTCAACACACAGGACACGACGACATCACCACGGCAACCGTTTTTCATTATTAAATAAGCTTCTGGGTTTAAAATGTAAACGTAATTAAAAAAAACGGATCTAACTTGAATATTTTGTTCTTTAAGTTGAAAAGTATTGTATAGAATAGAATAGAATATACCTTTATTGTCATTGTTCCAACATGGGTTGAATATATTGTGACAACGAAATTGGACGTGGCACTCCAGGTCCACATTTTACAGTGAGGATAAAGAAGACAAAGAAGATGTTTGTACTGTCCTTGTTGCATAGGCTTTGTTTTCCTCCGGAGGGGAGTGTATGAGGGAGTGAGGGACAGACAGAGATGGCCGGATCCAACTAGATGTTCTTACTGTACACACGGTCCAGTGTTTTTTCCCTAATTGCTCAGTCCACGTATTGAATTGAATAATCATCCCACTTTCGGGTTTCTCGCGTCACTCTTCGAGCAGAGAGTAGGACAATGGCTGACAGGAATGTTGCATGTCTAATCCATCTCCATCCATGTAAACTGACGTCAAAAGCTGTATTGAAATCAGGCTAAAATTAAGGTTTTAGAACGTCCTTGTTGTGAAAGGATAGTGGGATTTTGGACGCGTTCTTAAGGATGGGCTGGGCACACGTATGATGCGGCAGGGGTAAACCAGTGAAAGCTGTCGGGCCCTGCAGTTGAACAAAAGAGTGTGTGGTGTCACCCTGACCCGAATGACATGGCCGCTTTCTTGTGTCCCGTTTCATCTGGAGGGACGAAAGCATGGCCAACTTAGGTGCCGAGGTGCCTAACTTGTTTGGGTGTTTGGGCAATTGGGTTGGCCATAGTCCCAAAAATTTTGTGTGTGTTTTTTTGCCTTTTTTTTTCCCTTTTATTTTCTTTGTTATTGTATGTTTTTTTCTTGCTGTCGGTCACCCCTCTTGAGGGATATGACCAAGGTAGATAGAGAGATAGAATGTCCTGACTTAAACCCCATTGAGAACTTGTGGACAATGCTGAAGAAACAAGTCCATGTCAGACAGCCATCAAATTTAACTGAACTGCACCAATTCTGTCAAGAGGAGTGGTCAAAGATTCAACCAGAAGCTTGCCAGAAGTTTGTGAATGGCTACCAAAAGTGAAAATGGCCACGGGACATGTTACCAAAATATTAACGCTGCTGTATTTATATTTTTGACCCAGCAGATTTCTGTTAACCCATCATAAAGTCATGAAAGAACCAAACCTCATGAATGTTTTTGTCAAAAGAACTATCTGTTCCAATCACTCTATCAGAGAAAAATCAGAGTTGTAGAAATTACTGGAAACTCAAGAGAGCTATGACATTATGTTCTTGACAGTGTCTGAAAAGTCGTGACAAAAAATTAGCGGACACCAAGGCAAACAACTCTGAAAAGTTTCCTGCCCAGCCATAAAGTTGCCTGCCCCATTTTTCACAACTCGAAACGCAATAAGACGACTCATCGAAAAAAAAACATTGTTGCAAAGTATTAAGGGTTGATAATCATAATATATAACAGAACAACACTTTAAAATTAAGTTTATAATAAATCTACTTATAACATTCATTGCTGTTTTCCATCTGCCATCAGTATGTACCTGTATTTACTCATCTTCATTCATGCAAATTTTGCGTTGTGTTGTTTGCTACAAGCCACATGAACTCCACTTTCCACGATACTTTAAATGTATGTTTACGTTTTGGAGCGTCATCAATTTTGTTAGCTTCTTTTGAATCTTTCTTCTGGGGCTGAGGTTTTGGCTTGATTCCTAACCACTTCTCCATTTTTCTTGTGTTCTCTATTCGTCTACTATGGAAAATCATATGCAAATGGACGACCTTATAACGCTCGGGAAAGTCCGGAAGCACAAAGTTATTCGATGCAGGCTTCTGATTGGCTGCCGAGTATGCAAAACGCCAAACCAACCGAAATTCCGAGATTTCCAAACCGAACGAAGATTTCGAAATCGGAATAAAGCAAACGTTTGATTTGAATAAAATAAAAACAAAAGATCTTTTTTTTTCTTGAAAAAGTTGTCGGCCACCCGGGTTTTTTGTAAGTTGTACACCCGACGTAAAAGATGCACGCCCCGGGCGTCCGGGCACGCATTATTTTGGACACTGGTATTAACGACTATAACTTGTAATAGTTCAGGCAGATGTAAAGTTTATGCACTGTTTTTCGTGAACTTACTGGCACATGGTCTTAGTGCATTGTAATGTACTTTTGCAGTTTTCACTACCTGGAGAAGGAAAATAAAGCTCACTTGACACGTTCTCTGTGGTCACGGTCCTTCCTTGGTGGTTTAACTCAATGTCATATCGAAGACACAAAAGCCACCGTCAAGTCTTTTCTTTTGTTGTTTCCCAAAAAACGATACCTTTCACGCCGCAACTTTTAACAAAGCCTCATTGATCGTCATTGTCATCAAGAACGCCGCTTTTTCTTTTTTGCTCCGAGCGCTACGTGACGGATGCTGATTTTTACCCTGCCAATTAGCGCCAGTGGCCGCCGGAGGGAACTTTTCTAATATGTCACATTAGCGGTTAATATCCACTCGTTTGCTAGCATATGCACATGCATGCGCTTCACCCATCCGCGAGTCCAACGGATGACAGCGGGCAAAAAAGGTCCGAGTCAGCTTGCCAGAGACAGTAAATGCTGGCCTAGCATCAGCGCTAACGACGTAGCCACAAAGAGATATTCTACCCAATATGGATTTTTCAAGCCATGTTTTTAAAGGTCTTCATGTACCGTATTTTCCGCACTATAAGGCGCACCTAAAAGCCTTCATTTTTTTCAAAAGCTGACCATGCGCCTTATAATACAGTGCGCCTTATATATGGATCAATATTAAGTCGCAAAGCCTTGCAACTAAGGCAAGCAGCCGCCGACTAGATTTTCCCCCGAAGGCGAAGTCGTCCGTGGCGTATGCTGGGATTTATATACCGGCGTTTCATTTCCTAACCAATGTGTCAATCATCATTTGAATCGATCACTATTGGCTAAAGTTATTCGGAGGTAAAGGGGGCGGATCCTTCTTATCATTTACAGGCTCGCATAGGCTAAAGGGGGGATACAAAGCCTGCAATTGACCAAAAAAGATGAATGTGAATCACACGTTGGGTTGCACTACGGCATAGAGAAAACATTTTTTACTATTCTGTATTTGTAGATATTTTACTCTCCTGGATTTACTACACTCACGGTTGAAAGAAGACCATGGTTACGTATCATTATTGAACGTGATGGCTGCAAGAGAACTTAGGTGAGCTATGCGGCTTTATATTTTCCCGGTATCTCGTTTTAGAACGATCTTGATGTTTCTGTGATGAGTATATTTTTAAACTACATTCAATTTAAAGTGTTTATTGTCATATGCACAGTAAAGAACCCCGTTTCCCTGCACAATAAAACAGCAAAAAATAAAATGGAAACTAAGAAATGTTTGGCATTTCTTGAATCCCGAAACTCTAACCTTCCGAATGATATTTGGAAGGATGCATTTGAGTGATTGGTGACATCGCACAGACACTGTTTCAGTACATGTCTGAGACACGTATTTGCTTCTTTGCAAGCTTTCGGAATGTTAAGGGGGTAATAAGTTGGACTGAACTATCTGACTGTTTTGTCAACGTTCCCATTGTAGCGCCTTATAATCCGGTGCGCCTTGTGTATGGAAAATATAGGACCAAAAACTATTTTTGGGGGTGCGCCCTATAACCCGGTGCGCCTTATAGTGAGGAAAATACGGTAGTCAAAATTTAGAGAGGAAACCCCGAATGTAGTACCTCAGTTTGCCACAATATGCCTGGCAGCACTGAGCTCTAACGGAGAAGATGGAGTATAACAAAACAAGAGAAAGAATACAGTGTGATGTGTTGTTTTTCTCCGAGTTTTTGTCGTCTGCCTTTCCAATTTTTAAAAGTAATACACTCGCATATAAACTGACCACCTAAAATTGCTGAAAAGGGGAAAGACGGGATGGATATAAAAAATAAAAACTTTTCTTCAGATACAATAGGAAATGATCCAAATTTGTATAAAACATATAAGTTACCATGTATGTACCCAAAATATTTGTAAAACTTGCTCCTAAGCAATAATAATAATTTAAATGTGTAGATAATAAAGATTAATATACTTGTCATAAAAAAACAACAATTTGAAACCATTTACTGTAACTTTAAGCAGCCAAAACACCATTTTTGTATTTTGCAATAATTTAATTTTTTCAACTCGATCGTTGTTGTCATGGTTTTCTACTTTTGCTTCCCATTATAACTATTTTAAGACTCGTTCTTATGGGCAAAAAGGGCAATAAAATGACAAAATCACAATACAATGAGATGTGGTCCCTGTTTTATGCACATATAAGCTGGCCCCGATGTCAGTATTGTATTTCATAGTTCTAAATTCAGCTTATATGCCATATATGGTTGTTTAAAATAACCAGAAGACGTAAGCTAATTTTTACTAGCCTGTGTATGTTAGGAAAAAATACTTTTAGTGTCTAATGATTTTTTCTCCCCGGATCAAAAGGGCGTAGACTCGAAAAGCAGGATGAGTGCGTAATGTTTTGCAGAAGCCACAAGGAGGCGACACAGACGAGAGCGTCACCTGAGGTTAGCGGCAATGTTGGAGATGCAGTTAACCATCTCTGCATTCTGTTTGTCTGAACCCCACATGCTGTGGAAACAAGTGAGGGAGGGGCCGAAAAGGGGCACATCCGCCATTAAAGAAATGCTCAAAAATCCCATAATTCATTTCTTAACCACAAACCAGTCAAGGCTAAGGAAACCCTAACTTAGCCAGGAGTCAACCTCGGTTTCCATATCGTTTTATTAAATCATGTTTCCAAACCCTGATTTGATACCCTAATGCAGATCAGAAACTCAGAGTTAAACCAGACTCCTAATTTAATACTCCCATTTAAAACCCCAACTTAAGTTAATATCCAAACTCCAGACCCAACTATGAACAGGGTTAGGTAGGGTTAATTTAACTGGATTACTTTCAATGACTTTTGGATTACTCCAATACCAAATATGCTAATAAAAGACAAAAGAAACTAAATATGATTAAAATGATGACTCACAACACGCGGTAAGCTTTCTCTCCTGGCTTTGATCTCCGGCAAAACTAATATGCTGATAAAATGAAATGAAATGATCTGTATTTATTTGGGGCGGCAGTAGCTCAGGAGGTAGAGCGATCGTCTTAGGATTAAGGGATCCCAGTTCGAATCCCGGCTTGTCCGTGTTACATATCGAAAATGAAAAAAATGAAATGATCTGCATTTCTATAGCGCTTTTCAAGTCAATGACTTCCCAAAGCGCTTTACAATGTGCTTCACATTTCCCAATAGCGGCCGTGCAGCCATGTAAGGCGCTAACCTGCTTATTGGGGGTCTTAGGGGTTCAGTGTCTTACCCAAGGACACTTCGGCATGTAACACAGACAAGCCGGGATCAGTACGTGTGTCAAGACGCAGTAGCAGAATGATTCCGGATATGAAGATTAAAAATGATGACAAATCAGTGTTGTGGCTGCAGCTGTGAACTGATTCGCATCAAGGACCCACTCGGAGAGCACATAGAAGAGACAGGATCACCATACGAGTGAGTGATCTTTGAACAGTTTGGATGGCGGCCTGAGGAAGTTCCCTGGGTAACCAATTACATGAAAATACCTTGGCATGGTGACGTGAAAGCATTGATTGTGGTAAACAGAAAAAAAAAGACAATATGAAATCCCTGGGCTACATTGAGGGCGCAGTGGAGCAAAGGTCCCAGCAAGCCTCCATGATCACAATGCTCTGCTACACAAGGCGTGCGCCAAAGCTATGTGCTTCTCTTTTGCAGCTCCTGAACAAAGGCTCTGATGATGTCCTCCTTAACTTTTTGAAGTTCTTTCCGCACTTCCTCGAGTATTTCCTGTTTCATTTTTTCTAAATCCGAGTCATCTAATCCAACCGTGTCGTTACTGTTGTTTACAGACTTCACCCTGGAACTTTGGGACAATGAGGTGGCGGAGTCCATGCTCTTGGGGATTGAATTATTCCTGGGAATTGTGGATGACGATTTCTCCCAAGGTCTTCTTGTGATCTCACTTTGACCTTGAGGCTCAGTATCCTCATTGTCGTTTGTCTTCAAAGGTACTTTTTCTCCTGTGTCAGCCGCTTTTCTCCTTCGGGCCAAGATAGCACTCATTTCACCCATCAGGTCACCACCTCCACCGATAGACGAATTGCTGCTGCGGCTGGCGTCTGCTCTGCCCATTGGAGCTCCAGTAGATCCTTCTTCCTGTTTAGATAATTTGCGAAGTTTCGCTCCTGCCAAAGCAGCAGCCAAGCCACCACCTGCTGCACTTCCACCTTGGATGATTCCATTTGATGGCAGAGGTGGGGGAGGTGGAGGACCTCCGGATGAGGGTGCGGGGGGAGGTCCGGGAGGTGGCGGAACACTGGTGGCTGGAGGAGGCCCAGGCGGCGGTGGAGGTGCCGGTGGAGGAGCAAAGCCTCCAGGGGCCATGGGCGGAGCAGGTGGAACAGATGCTGCTGAAGCTTGTCTTTCTCTCTCCAATTTCTCCCTTTCCTGGCGCTCTCGCTGCTCCCGTTCTTGCTGTTCCAGTCTCTGCTGCTCCAATCGCCTCTGCTGCTCAATCTCTTCAGGAGAAGGACCATTCGACATTGGCCGTGGAAGGGTTGCATATCCTGCATCTGCCATGGAGTTGAGCACCTCCAGAGCATGTGTCATGCCATTGGCAAAAAGTGCAGCATCCTCCTTGCTGCCAAAGTTGAGCCCCCAAACTTGCCGGGCATCTCGCCATTGATGGAAATTAGGTGTGGCTTGATTGTATTTCAACCCTCTCACAATTGGGCAGTTTATAACAACCTGCTGGTCTGTCTGCATCTTGCGTCCCACAATTCTGAAAGCATTGTTGGACGGGTTGTGATAGATCTGGACTCTGCTGAAGGCCTGGGTTCCAGCACCTGCCGGCAGCCACTTCTTATTGCCATCGTCATAGATCATCACGGTGGCCCGAGCCTGGCAGATACTCGACTCACTCATTGTTTAGCCGGAGTGGAGCTCCTCTCCTCGCGGGCAACTTTGACTCACTTGAGAGGATTAAAGTCGAACCGGGAGCAAAACTACAAGCAATGTTGTCGAAGGAGTAGGGAGGTGAAGTCGCAGCTACACCCGCCGACGGGGTAGCAAGTATGGGGATAACCGAAGCACACACCTCGACGATTTCCTGGTTGTGTGAAACGGGAAAGAAGGGGGGAGGCGGGGGGAGGTGGATACAGTAGCGCGGCGGGCTTGTCAAGTCCAATCAGTATCTCACGTCGGGTTCTACGCGCTGAAACAGGGGAAACCCAGAAAATGACGACGCTGCTATAAAAATGAAAAAATGTGTCCTTGGGTAAGACATTGAACCCCCAATTACTCCCAATAAGCAGGTTAGCGCCTTACATGGCTGCACAGATCACGGCCGCTATTGGGAAATGTGAAGCACATTGTAAAGCGCGTTGGAAAGTCATTGACTTGAAAAGCGCTATATAAATGCAGATCATTTCATTTCATTTCATATATTATTTCAGGGGTTCAGTGTCTTACCCAAGGACACTTCGACATGTAACACGGACGAGCCGGGATTCGAACTGGGATCCCTTGATCCCAAGACGAGCGCTCTACCTCCTGAGCTACTGCCGCCCCACCAAAAGAAACTAAATATGGATAAAATGATGACTCACAACACGTGGTAAGCTTTCTCTCCTGGCTTTGATCTCTTTGATCTCCGGCAAAACTAACATCAAATGCGACGGAAACAAAATGAAAATCAATCCAAACAGCTTGCCAACATCATTTTTGCCGTTCCATGTATTCCGTTACTCCCCAAGCCTGCACAACATTTAGTAATTTTATTCCTATTTAGTTTCTTTTGTCTTTTATTAGCATATTTAGTATTGGAGTAATCCAAAAGTAATTGAAAGTAATCCAGTTAAAGTAACCCTACCCAATCCTGACTATGAAATACTAATAAATGTTGATACCTTAATTAAACATGAATTTGATACCCAATTCAATACTGTCACCTATCATTGGAGAATTAAAGCCATGGCACCAAATTAAAAAAATACATTTTCATACCTTAATTTAAAACCTTAATAATGTTCAGGAAGAGTCAAAAACCCTAATTTGATACTGTAGCACAGATCCAAAACACCACATTGAAATATTAATACAATGAATTTAACCCTACTCCTAGTTTGATACCCCCTTTTAAAAACTCCAACTTAAATTGATATCCAAATTCAAAACCCTAACCCTAATTTCAAAATAGTAATAAATGTTGATACCTTAATACATATTAAGTTTGATACCTAACTCTGTACACTAAATTCTAACTGAAAATCAAAGCCGTGATTCGAATTTAGAACTATATTTCAACCCTTTAATTTCAAACCTTGATTTACTCGGATGAATGGAAACCTTATCTCAAAATTAATAAATTCTGCAATTTAAAACCATAGCTCAATGTTCTTTTTCCAACTTTAACCCTTACAAAATACTGTAGCACAAGCTCAAGCCTTTTTTTAAAACCTTAATTGAAACCCTACTTTTGTGTTTTGAATCAAAAGCTCTTACAATTAAAATCCTAAAACCTTAACCCAGGATATCTTTTTATCTTTAGAAAGGGTCATAGTTTAAATTATTCCCACTTTTTTGTCTTTAGGGTTAACCTTGACAGTACATATGTAAACGTTTTTTTTAATCCCTACTAAAACTTGATAAGTTTATTCAGTTTTAATATCAAACAAATGCAAAGGAGATTTCCTAGGATCCTAATTTTGACTATTATTGCCAGGGTTGGGTAGGGTTACTTTAACTGGATTACTTTTAATTACTTTTGGATTACTCCAATACCAAATATGCTAATAAAAGACAAAAGAAACTAAATAGGAATAAAATGACTAAATTTTGTGGAGGCTTGGGGAGTAACAAAATACATGGAACGGTAAAAATGATGTTGGCAAGCTGTTTGGATTTATTTTCATTTTGTTTAGTTAGTTTTGCCGGGGATCAAAGAGATCAAAGCCAGGAGAGAAAGCTTACCACGTGTTGTGAGTCATCATTTTATTCATATTTAGTTTCTTTTGTCTTTAATTGGCATATTTGGTATTGGAGTAATCCAAAAGTCATTGAAAGTAATCCAGTTAAAGTAACCCTACCCAACCCTGATTATTGCGCACTAGTTATTATTTTGACATTGTCGCTATCTGCCAATCCTGTGGCCGTTTCTTGATTTTGTGGGGGCTCAGGGTAGGGTTTTCGAATGGTAATGGAATTCCCTTATCTGAAGGCTTCTACCCCAGGTCTCTTTGCAAGTTCAAAATCCATACATGTCTTCTCTCCTTATCTTGAGTGTCTACTAGACTTTAAACTCAACAAACCCCTATCTGTGTTTAACCCTTTTGAAACCATAACCTTTGGTGGAGTTCAGAGTTAGCCCGCCTGCGTTAGCATTAGCTTACACGAGGTTGGTGAGCGAGGCCAGGCTGATGGGCGGCGCCGTCTGTTGCTGGGCGACGGCCGGTTGCTGCTGTTGCTGTTGCCAGGCAGCCATGTTGCCGGGCACCAGACCCGCCGGCGTGAAGGTCTGCAGGGCCGTCAGGTCGGCGCTCGTCAACTGGTACTCTGAAAAAAAAGAAAAAGACGCCGGGCGAGCCGGACATCAATATGCAGCCGCGCTGATCCATATTCATCGGCATATCGTATTCACGCCGCTCGCTTTGAAGTGGCTACAAAGTGAATATTCATTCGCTGCCGGGAGGCGCGCCAAATCCTCGGCGACATAATTCATGTTTTTAAAACGAGCCTTACTCGGCGGGACGCCGGAGTTACCTACCGCCGCTCCGGGCGGCCGGCCACCTACCGACACCGGCCGCGGCTAATGGGAGCGGGTTGCACTTCAAACACTTATTACAAAACCGGAATTCAGGCTTGAAACCCTACCCGAGGATGAGAAAGCTAACTCGAAAGGGCTTTAGGTAACGTTTCGTAGACTAAAAGGCTGTATTAGAGATCCTAATGCTGGTTGGAAACGCTCATTTACAACATTGACACGGGTTTAAACATAACATTTGAAACCCTAACCCTTGGGTTGGCGAGCCAAAAATTGAAAGAGCCATAACGATCCAAAAAAACATATATAAATCTATCTCATCTCATCTCATTACAGGGGTGTCAAACTCATTTTAACTCGGGGGCCACACAATAGAACAAACATTCTGTCGGGGGCCGGACTAGTAGATTAAAGAGAAAGAAAAAGCGTTAAAGATAAAAGAGAAAGAGGGAGGGAAAAGGAGAGCGGGCGGAACAAAGAAAGAAAAAAAGAGAGAGGGAGAGAGCGTGAGAAACAAAAGATAAAAACTCGTGAGAGAGGGGGGAAAGAAAGGGAGAGGAAGAAAGAAATCCAAAGAGAAATGGAAAGACAGAAGGAGAAAGAAGAGAAAAGAAAGTGTGAAGGGTATGAAGAGAGAAAGAGAAAAGAGAGAATAGGGAAAAAGGAAGTTAGAGCAAAAGAGGTTAAAAGACACAGAGAGAGAAAGAGACAAAGGGCAATAAAGTAAGAGAAAAAGAGAGACACAGAGAGTGAAAGACAGAGTGGGAGAAAGAGAGAGAGAGAGAGAGAGAGAGAGAGAGAAATAAATACAAGTATAGTGTCTTTGTGAGAGGCACCTGGCTTTGGCAACATCAAGTTGACATATTTCAACCTGCAGCTTGTTTTTTTCTTGTGCTTCTCTGAGTCTTATCTCGCGGGCCAGATTTAATCCCTTAGCGGGCCTGATCTGGCCCGCGGGCCGCCTGTTTGACACCTGTGTCTCATTAGCTGCACCGCTTATCCTCAGTAGGGTCGAGGGGGTGCTGGAGCCCATCCCAGCAATCATCGGGCAGTGGAAAGGGGACACCCTGAACTGGTTGCCAGCCAATCGCAGGGCACACAGGGACAGACAACTCGCTCATTTACGCCAAGGGACAATTTGGACCGGCCAATTCACCTGAAATGCATGTCTTTGGAATGTGGGAGGAAACCGGAGTGCCCGGAGGAAACCCACGCAAGCACGGGGAGAACATACAAACTCCGCACAGGAAGTACGGTAGCTGTATTTGAACGCAGGAGGTTCCCAAGACCCTGGAACTGTGCTAACCACTGCGCCGCCGTGCTGCCCCTTTATAAATCTATTTTTAAACTAAGACAAAAAGGGCATTAACACATAAAAATAATTTTATGTTGCTGCGATTGTTTGTGTCCGGTAAAAATCCTTTTTCGTTTTCTAACGTTTCTGAAAAAGTTTCCAGAAGCAACTCGGGCAGCACTAAAGAGCCGATTGTGGCTCTAGAGCAGCAGGTCGCAGACCCCTGAACCTGAGGCCTCAAGTCCTGTTGTTTGAAGCCCTAATGAATTTGAAACCTTGCTCTTGGTTCAGGACAAAACCATTAACACAAAAGCCTCACACAGGTATAATATCTAAAATTTGAAACCCTGACAATTTATTGAAACCCTAATTCAAAACCGTAGTCCTGGCATGGAGGTCTTATTTAAAGACTTAGCTCAGGTTTGAAACCTAAAACCTTTTAAAACCCTAACTTTGACCTGTAACAATTTAAAGACAGTAACCTAAACTTAAAACACAATTCCAAACGATGAAGATGGTTTGCAAAACTTGCAATTTATGCCATAATCTAAAATGCCAGGACTAATCTAAAACCGTAGTCCTGGCATGGAGGTCTAATTTAAAGACTTAGCTCAGGTTTGCCTAAAACCTTTCAAACCCTAACTTTGACCTGTACAAAATTAAAAACAGTAACCTAAACTTAAAACACAATTTCAAACGATGAAGACAGTTTGCAAAACTCGCAATTTATGCCATAATTTAAAACCTCAAGGCCTAAAATCCTGTTTGAAACCTTAATTTGAAACCGTGTCATTGGTTTGACACAATCTTACTTTAAAATTTCATAATATTAAAGTGTCACTCAGGTTTAAAATCGTAAATTTCAAATCCCGACAATATTTAGAATCCCTAATTTGAAACGCTAATTTAGAACAACGGTGCTTGCTTAAAACCATAAATAGGCATTGAAACCATGCTATCTTCAAACTATAATCTAAGGCAAGGTGTCAAACGGGGCGGCCCGCGGGCCAGATCAGGCCCGCAAAGGGATTGAATCTGGGCCGCGAGACATTACTCAGAAAAGCGCAAGAGAAAAACAAGCTGCAGGATGAAATATGTCAACTTGATGTTGCCAAAGAAAGGTGCCTCGAACAAAGACACTGTACTTGTATTTATTTATTTCTCTCACTCCCTCTCTCTCTCTCTCTCTCTCTTTCTTTTCCACCCCTTTTCTCCCACTCTGTCTGTCGCTTTCACTCTGTGTCTCTCCTTTTCTCTTCCTTTGTTGCTCTTTGTCTCTTTCTCTCTCTGTGTCTTTTAACCTCTTTTGCTCTAACTTCCTTTTCTCTCTTTTCTCTTCATACCCTTTGCGCTTTCTTTTCTCTTTTCTCTCCTTCTGTCTTTCTAATTCTCTTTGGATTTCTTTCTTCCTCTCCCTTTCTTCCCCCCCCTCACAACTTTTTATCTTCTGTTTCTCACGTTCTCTCCCTCTCTCTCTTTTTCTTTCTTTGTCCCACCCTCTCTCCTTTTCCCTCTTTCTCTTATTTCTTTATCTCTCTTTTTCTTTCTCTTTAATCTACTAGTCCGGCCCCCGACAGAATGTTTGTTCTATCGTGTGGCCCCCCGAGTTAAAATAAGTTTGACACCCCTGATCTAAGGTTTTGCACCTTGGATTTGAAACGCCATTCTTTCTCCAAAGCTTCATAAAGGCATGAAGGTATAATCTCAGGTTTTAGTTCCAAAACTTAACCTAACTTTTACTCGAAACATTTAAAAGCACAAACCTAAACTTAAAACACAATTCCAAAACAATAAAGATGGTTTGCAAAATGCAAAACACTGCAAAACACTTCATACTATAATATAAAACCCTAACCCAAGGCCTAAAATCATGTTGTTTGAAATCCTGATGAATTTGAAACCTTGCTCTCAGTTTAGAAACACAAACTTATAAAAAAAAAATCCTAAAAAAAACTCAATACAGATTTAATACCCAAAATTTGAAACCCTGACAAGTAATCAAATCCTTAATTCGATTAATTTTATGCTTGAAATCATAACAATGCTTTGAAACCCTAATAACGTCAAACCGTAACCTGAAGTTTTAAAACTCAATTCTTGCCAAAAAGCCACACAAGGATATAGGAGTGGAATTTCAAACTTTACCTCAGGTTTGAACCCTAAAACTTTTATCTACCCTAACCTCAACTTCAAACCCTCTTGGGACACTGTCCTGTACTGAAAACCCAATTCAATATGAAATGAAATGGTAAACTGAACTCACACTGACCCAGCTGTGACATGCTCATTTGCATCACAATATGCTTAGCTTGAAAGCCATACTTCGGAGCACACCCTTATTTAAAGTTCCCTCATAGACTTGATACCCTAATTTGAAGCCATACCCCTTCAGGCTCAAAAGGCAACACTTGTTTGAAATCCGAAAAAGAGTTTTAACACCAACGAATCCGAAACACCTTTTGAATCCCTAATCTTGCTTGCAACTCCAAAGAAACCCAAATTTGAAACCATGAACCATGATGGAAACCTTAATTTTACTCCGTGAGACAAGCTCAATGTCACAACAGCAACACAACGAAAAATCTTTAATCCATACGCTGATGTGAAGTAGCTCGAAGGCTATTAAAGCAAGCAGGAAGGCTTGCAACGCCAAATAAACCCTAATTTGAAACCGTAAACCAGGTTTAAAACCCTAATTTCACTCCGTAAAAAGAGCTAAAAGTCACAACAACTCATTAAACATTCTGTAAACCAGACACAAATATAAATCAGCTCAGAGGCAAAGCAAGCTAGCAGTAGCACTTAAATTCAAAAGAAACCCTAATTTGAAACCGTAAATCAGGCTCGAAACCCTAATTTCACTCCCTGAAACAAGCTAAAAGTTACAACAGTAACAAAGAGAAAAATCTGTAATACAGAAGTTTATGTAGAGCAGTTCGGAGGCTATCCGAACTAGAAGGAGCACTTGAAATTCAAAAGAAACCCCAATTTGAAACTGTAAACCAGGCTCGAAACCCTAATTTCACTCCCTGAAACAAGATAAAAGTCACAACAGTAACACAGAGAAAAATCTGTAATTCAGAAACTAACGTGAAGCAGCTCGCAGGATATCCGAACTAGAAGGAGCACTTGAATTTCAAAAGAAACCATAATTTGAAACTGTAAACCAGTCTTGAAACCCTAATTTCACTCCCTAAAACAAGGTAAAAGCCACAAAAATAAAACAGAGAAAAATCTGTAATCCAAAAACGTATGTGAAGCAGTTCGGAGGCTATCTAAACTAGAAGGATTGCTCGCAACTAAAAAAAACAACAACACTAATTTCCAATTGTAAATGAGGCTCGAAACCCTAATTTCCTTCCCTGAAACAAGCTAAAAGTCAAAACAGTAACACAGATAAAAATCTGTAATCCAGAAACTAATGTGAAGCAGCTCGGAGGCTATCCGAACTAGATGGATTGCTCACAACAAAAAAAAAACCTAATTTCAAACTGTTTATCGGGCTTAAAACCCTAATTTCACTCCCTGAAACAAGCTAAAAGTCACAACAGTAACACAGAGAAAATGCGTAATCCAGTAACAAACGTGAAGCTCCTCTGAGGCTAACCAAGCTAGCAGGAGCACTTGAAATTCAAAAGAAACCCTAATTGTAAACTGTAAACCAGGCTTGAAACCCTAATTTCACTCCCTGAAACAAGCTAAAAGTCAAAACACTAACACAGAGACAAATCTGTAATCCAGAAAATAATGTGAAGCAGCTCAGAAGCTAACCGAACTAGCAGTAGCACTTGCAACTCCAAAGACAGCCTAATTTGAAACCGTAAACCAGGTTTGAAACCCTAATTTCACTCGGTGAGGACCCTAACGGAGCTAGCAGAAGCGCGGGAATCCCATCCTATGGGGGATTTGTATGTTGCACTCGGATTGACTCGACGTGACGTTCGCGCTACCTAGCGCCGCTGGAGGCAGACGGCTTCCCACGAACCTGGGGATGTGGGTCAGGCGCTAACTGGAGCAAAAGCCCTACTTTCTTCTTTGAAAATCGCGGCTTTCATGTCAAAAGTTCGGCGCCAATTAAACGTGCGCTCCGAGCTTTTGATCATCGCTGCATCTACATTGTAAATAAGATACATTGAAATGCCAAGAAATACATTAGGAAAGCTTGCCGCTTTAATGGGCCCGCTAGTTCATATGAATGCTTTTATTTTGAAGGCCATACTTCAAGGTGCATAGTCAAACATGATAAAGGGATATCATAAAAGTGAGTACAGTGTTTTCCGGACTATCAGGCGTATTTAAAAACCCTGAATTGGCCAGAAAATTTGAAGTCCAAATCTCTGTCTCTCTCTTTCTCTCTCTCTCTCTCTCTCCATCTCTCTCTCTCTATCTTTCTATCTCTCTCTCTCTCTTTCTATCTCTCTTCTATCTCTCTCTCTCTCTCTCACTTTCTTTCTCTCTCTTCTCTCTCCCTCTGTCTCTTTCTATCTTTCCATCTCTCTCGCTTTCTTTCTCTCCATCTCTTTCTCTCTCTCTCTCTTTCTATCTCTCTTCTATTTATCTTCTATCTTTCTTCTCTCTCTATCTATCTCTCTTTCTATCTCTCTATCTCTCTCTCTCTCGCTTTCTTTCTCTCTCTCTCTCTTCTCTCTCTCTCACTTTCTTTCTCTCTCTTCTCTCTCTCTCTCCATCTCTCTCTCTCTATCTTTCTATCTCTCTCTCTCTTTCTATCTCTCTTCTATCTCTCTCTCTCTCTCTTCTCTCTCTCTCACTTTCTTTCTCTCTCTTCTCTCTCTCTCTCTCCCTCTCTCTCTTTCTATCTTTCCATCTCTCTCGCTTTCTTTCTCTCCATCTCTTTCTCTCTCTCTCTCTCTTTCTATCTCTCTTCTATTTATCTTCTATCTTTCTCCTCTCTCTATCTCTCTCTCTTTCTATCTCTCTATCTCTCTCTCTTTCTATCTCTCTCTCTCTTCTCTCTCACTTTCTTTCTCTCTCTCTTCTCTCTCACTTTCTTTCTCTCTCTTCTCTCTCTCTCTCTCTTCCTCTCTCTCTTTCTATCTTTCCATCTCTCTTGCTTTCTTTCTCTCCATATCTTTCTCTCTCTCTCTCTCTTTCTATCTCTCTCGCTTTCTTTCTCTCCATCCCTCTCGCTTTATTTCTCTCTCTCTCTCTCTCTCTTTCTTTCTCTCTCTTTCTCGCTATCTTTCTATCTCTCTTCTATCTTTCTCTCTCTCTCTATCGTTCTCTCTCTCTCTTCTATAGTTCTCTCTATCTTTCTATCCCTCTTCTATCTCTCTCTCTCTCTCTCTCTCTCTATCTTTCTATCTCTCTCTCTCTTTCTATCTCTCTTCTATCTCTCTCTCTCACTTTTTTTCTCTCTCTTCTCTCCCTCTCTCTCTTTCTATCTTTCCATCTCTCTCGCTTTCTTTCTCTCCATCTCTTTCTCTCTCTCTCTCTCTTTCTATCTCTCTTCTATTTATCTTCTATCTTTCTCCTCTCTCTATCTCTCTCTCTTTCTATCTCTTTATCTCTCTCTCTCGCTTTCTTTCTCTCTCTCTCTCTCTTCTCTCTCTCTCACTTTCTTTCTCTCTCTTCTCTCTCTCTCTCTCCCTCTCTCTCTTTCTATCTTTTCATCTCTTTTGCTTTCTTTCTCTCCATATCTTTCTCTCTCTCTCTCTCTTTCTATCTCTCTCGCTTTCTTTCTCTCCATCTCTCTCGCTTTATTTCTCTCTCTCTCTCTCTCTCTTTCTTGCTATCTTTCTATCTCTCTTCTATCTTTCTCTCTCTCTCTATCGTTCTCTCTCTCTCTTCTATATTTCTCTCTATCTTTCTATCCCTCTTCTATCTCTCTCTCTCTATCTCTATCTTTCTATCTCTCTTCTATCTCTCTCTCTTCGATCTCTCTCCTATCTCTCTCTCGCTTTCTTTCTCTCTCTCTCTCTCTCTCTTCTATCTTTCTATCTCTCTTCTATCTTTATATATATATATATATATATATATATATATATATATATATATATATATATATATATATATATATATATATATATATATATATAAACTTAACGTTTGAGACACTGAAACGCAATAAAATAATATAAAGACACCAGAGACAAAATTGTACACCTCCACAAGGCTGGAAAGAGATACGGAGCAATTCCCAAGAGGCTTGGTGAAAAAAGGTCTACTGTTGGAGCAATCATTAGAAAATGGAAGAAGCCAAATATGACAGTCAATCTCAATCGGAGTGGAACCCCATTTAAGATATCACCTCGTGGGGTCTCAACGATGCTAAGAAAGGTCATGAGCCCGGGACTACACGGCAGGAGTTGGTCAATGACCAGAAAAGAGCTGGGACCACCGTTTCTAGGTTATTATAGGTAATACACTAAGACGTCATGGTTTGAACCAGCACATGTCAAAGCCCGTCTTACGTTTGCATATGACCATTTGAATGATACAGAGGAGTCATGGGAGAAAATTTTGTGGTCAGATGAGACCAAAATACGACTTTTAGGTCATAATTCCACTAAGCGTGTTTGGAGGAAGAAGAATGAAGAGTAACATCCGAAGAACACTTTCCCTACCGTGAAGCGTGGGGGTGGTAGCATCATGCTTTGGGGGTGTTTTTTGGACATGGGACAGGATGAGTGCACTGCATTAAAGAGAGGATGACAGGGGTCATGTATTGTGAGATTTTGGGGAACAACCTCCTTCCCTCAGTCAGAGCATTGAAGATGGGTTGTGACCCGGTCTTCCAACATGACAACGACCTGAAGCACACAGCCAGGAAAACCAAGGAATGGCTGCGTAAGAAGCATATCAAGGCTCTAGCATGGCGCAGCCAGTCTCCAGACCTAAACCTAATCGAAAATCTTTGAAAGGAGCTCAAACTCCGTGTTTCTCAGCGACAACCCAGAAACCTAACTGATCGAGAGAAGATCTGTATGGAGGAGTGGGCCAAAATCCTTCCTGCTGTGTGTGCAAACCTGGTGAAAAACTACAGGAAACGTTTGACCTCTGAAAAAGCAAACAATTTCAATGTCAACCTGGATAACACTCCATTTTGGGGAGCCATAGATCTCTGTTGGGACCCATAGATTTTTGAGCATGCCAGTCCCCGGGACCCATCACTTTTTACAGCTCAAATGAACACAAAATAGTGCCTGAAATATGTGATCCTCGGCGAGTTTACCATTGTTGTAGGCCGTCTGCATGGCAGAGAAGGGCGCCAGGAGGCTTGGCGTCGCCACGGAAACAACCGGTGTGGTGAGTGGCTGCGGTACCTGGGAGCCGCCTAGTCGCTGAGCATTCTGGGAAAACAGAGCACAAACCCAATGCGCTTAAGTAATGGATAAATGCTAGCGGCTAACTTCGGCAAATGCTGTGCAGTGCATGCAAGCTCCGCCCCTTAACGACTGTAAAAAATGGACATTATACATGTATATGATGTCAATACCGTAGATTCCGGACTATAGAGCGCACCTGATTATAAGCCGCACCCACCACATTTTAAGAGGAAAACCGATGTTGTACACTCACACACAAGCCGCACCTGTATATAAGCCGCATGCGCCCACATTTAAACATGTAACACAAACACAAAATTAACCCAAACCCGACTTCGAGTCCCACCATTGAAACTAAATGTCCTTCATTAAAGTCCACAGTCCAAAAATCACAGCCGGCAAAATGTACGGAAAATGATACCGTACTTAAGGTTTGATGCAGACCTGCAGAGTCCGGGTCCCGTTGAAAGTAATCCAAGGAAAAAAGTGTATCATTCCAAAGGTAGGGTGGGAAAAATATATCAGATGAACACATCTACTCACGCAACTCCTTTTTCTTTAACCAACTTTTTACCCCCTCTTCTCTCCTTGTCTGTCCCTCACCTTTAGCTGTCCCCACTTAAACTCGGCACCCCGCGTTTGTTCCGCCCCTCCTTTTTTATTCACCCATGCAAAACATATCAGAACAAGTGTCTAAAATAAATACAACTAAATACATTACAAAATATATACAGTTGCAAATACATATTATACATGGGTTACACATATTTACAAAGAAAGACGGTAAACCGAGAAGTTGGTTAAAGAAAAAGGAGTTGAGTGAGTAAATGTGTTCATCTGATATATTTTTCCCACCCTTACCTTTGAAAATATACACTTTTTCCCTTGGATTACTTTCAACGGGACCCGGACTCTGCAGGTCTGCATCAAACCTTAAGTACCGGTATCATTTTCTGTTCATTTTGCCGGCTGTGATTTTTGAACTGTGGACTTTAATGTCGGACATTTAGTTTCAATCGCGGGACTTGAAGTCGGGTTTGGGTTAATTTTGTGTTTGTGTTACATTCTTAAATGTGGGCGCATGCGGCTTATATACAGGTGCGGCTTGTGTATGTACAAAATCAGGTTTCCTCTAAAAATATGGTGGGTGCGGCTTATAATCAGGTGCGCTCTATAGTCCGGAATTTACGGTACTCATATCAAAACCGTGGGATTTAAAATCCCGCAGCCGACTTGCATTTTTAGCACATCAGGTTACCAAGGCGACCAAGGGTTTCGGTCGGTTACCGTGGTGAAACATGCGAGGCATGCCATGCTTGTTGGTAAACATACAGTTTGTCGACACTTTATAAGATAAGGCGGCAAAATTGTCCTGTATTGTTCACTTAAATCTCTGTCCTGTGCCTTGCTATAAAATGTAATTATTGCGTTGTCCTTTTGGCCCCTTCTTTTTCGCAT
The DNA here is from genome assembly GCF_059441175.1 of Urocampus carinirostris. Taxonomy (NCBI): domain Eukaryota; kingdom Metazoa; phylum Chordata; class Actinopteri; order Syngnathiformes; family Syngnathidae; genus Urocampus; species Urocampus carinirostris. The sequence goes on along the minus strand of NC_142350.1, from coordinate 66,711,149 downwards.
CAGCTTGTCCGGTCCCGTCAAATGATTTGTCACTTTTTAGAGGTGTAGCACGCTTTCATGTCCTGTTCTGGTTGATAGTAATTTCAGGTTTTGTTCGCATTGAGTACTTAATGTCCTGTCCTCTTGGTTCATCACAGGTATTGTCCAAATTTGTCCTGCCTGATGGGACATAACCTAATTCATGAATTACCTACCAGAATCATAGCTTCTGTCCTGTACTTTGTTGTTGCAACTCGGGATTTAGAAATGTTTTGCCCAATTTGTTGTTTCCTGTTGCCTGGCTTTCTGGAACTGTCCTGTTCTACTGTCCTATTTACTAAAAACCCTTTCTGACACTGTTACACTGACCGGAATTACTTGTATTGTCTCGTCGACTACTCGTCTTCATTGGGTGTATTTCTCTGAACTGGTGTTTATGTCCTGTCCTGTGCTGATAAAGGTATTACTCCCTTCCTCCCTAACAAGGTATCGCTGTATCTGTTCTTTCCCTAGTACTAATTGATGCATCCACTTTTCACAGGGTTTCACTATTTATGTCCTAAGCAATTTGTTACTACCCTACGCACCCTGTTTCAACTTGGCTTACTACCCTTTTTCGCACCAGCTAATTACTACAGTCCTGTTCCCAGAATAATGTTGCGCTTTCTTAAAGGTGAAACACTCTTTTTTTCTTGCTTTACCTTTCCTGTTCTGTTTGATATTAGTTTCAGGTCCGGACCGATTAAACGTAATTTCCTTGGCGAGAATACTACTTGCATCATAGCTTCTGTCCTTTTTGCATGCAACTCCGGATTTTGAATTGTCTATCTCGCTTGTATAGTCCTGTTCTGCTTTTTAAATTGCTGCCTGGTTACAGCAACTGTCCTTTCCTAGTGTTCAATTCAAAACTCACCGTATCCTTTCCTGTCCTGTCCAATCTGTTACATATTCTACCCCCTTTTTCACACCAGTTTATTCTATTGTCCTGTCTTTCTTGCTTTACCTATCCTGTTCAGTTTGATGTTCGAAATAGGTCTTGTTCGCATTGCCTACCTCATGTTTTGTCCTCTAGCATTTACAACATTTTGTCGATCAAAGGGTACTATCCACATTTGTCCTACCTGATGTGACATCACTTCCTCAGAGTGTATACTATCTAGATCCTGGTTTCTGTCCTGTCTGATTTTCTTGCGAAGAAATGTCTGTCTTGCTTCCATAGTCCTGTTATGCCTATTTAATGTACTGCTACTTGCTGGCTGGCTTTCTGCAGCCGTCCTGTTCTACTGCCCAATAACTATTCACCATGTCCCTTTCTGACATTGTTGCACCGATCTAAATTACTGGTATTGTGTCATCCTGTCCTGTCCTGAATTGAACTGTAATTTTTTGTCATTGATAACAGCTTTGTGGAACATTGTATGCGACGAGATCGGACAAGATACTACAGGATAACTCTTCGTTGGGCATAATACTTTTGGCAAATGCTTCTGTCCTGTCCTATTCTGTTTAATTTATTACTTTCTCCCAAACAGGGTGGCATTGTATGTTTCTCGTAGTGTTTTCCTAAATACAAACTGTTGCATCCTTTTTATTTTACAAAGATTCATTATATCTGTCCTGTTCTGGTTTTTGATAGTCACATCGCTTGGATTGAGGGAAGGGGTAGTCTGATCAAATGCATCTGTCCTGTTCTCTTGGCTGCCGTCGACATTTCCTAATAAAAAATTGTCACAATCTTATACTTTTATAGTCCTGTCTTTCTTTGCATGCACCCGCCAAGTAGACATGAAACACACGTGCACTTTCTACAGCACACAGGATCGCAGTTAGCATTAGCTTAGCATTTTGTCAAAAACTGTTGGGGATAAATGTGGCGATGAGGTGTCGCTCAAACCAGGGGTGTCAAACATGTGACCCGCGGGCCAGATCAGGCCCGCTAAGGGATGCAATGCGGCCCACGGGACAATGCTCGGAGAAGCGGAAGAGAAAAATGAGCTGCAGGTTGAAAAATATGCACTTGCCAAAGGCGGGTGCCTCTCACAAATGCTGTACTTGTATTTCTTTCTTTTTTATCTCTCTCACTCTCACTCACTGTTCCACCCTTTTCCTCTCACTCGCTATCTACCTCTCTTTCAGTGTTTTTTCCTTTTCTCCCTCTTTCTCCATTGCTTTCCTCTTCTCTCTTTCTCCCCTTCTCTCTTTCTTTCCTTCTCTTTTCTCTCCTTCCCTCTTTCTCTTGTTCTATTTGTCTTTCTCTCTTTTTCTTTCTCCCTCTCTCATTATTTCTCTTCTTATCTATTTTGTTTCTCATGCTCTCTCTCCCTTTCTCCTTTTTCTCTCTTTCTTTGTCCCTTTCTCTCTTTCTTTGTCCCACCCTCTACTTTTCTCTCCTTCTCTTTCTCTCATTTCTTTGTCTCTTTTTTCTTTCACTCTAATCTACTAGTCCGGCCCCCGACAGAATGTTTGTTCTGTTGTGTGGCCCCCGAGTTAAAATGAGTCTGACACCCCTGGCTTAAACAATTTAAAGGACGAATCGGGTTGTGCCCAACACGTGCACGTTCATGCACGATGCATTCACGACAATCGGACATCACACGAGCGTGCCAGACTTTGTGAAAACTTCAATTCACCTCACTGACCAGCTCCAGTTCTTCCTCTGTCTGCACGGCGGGAGGAAAATAAACAAGGTGACGACTCTCGTCTCATGGTACGATGAATATAAATATTACAGTTATTGAGATGAAAAATGCCCGAAAAAATTTGCTGGTACAGTGGGCAAAACATTCATAATTAAAATCGAACTACATGACTAACACCATAATATAGTGTGGCCATTTAAATGTCATGGTATTATCAATTCATACCAGCTCGAAATGCAGAAGGCAGTATTTTATTTTCTGTCTCACCAGCTGCATGAGGCTTTTGCCCCCTTGCGAAGTGATGACCCTGAGGTCCGACTTGCGAGAGCCGACCATCTGAGGGCTGGCGGGAGGCGGAGACTTGGTCTGAACCACTTTGACCAGGCTGCCGTTGTTGCCGTTGGAGACGGACAGCAGGCCCGGTGAGGCTCGGGCGCTAATGTAGCCGTTAGCTAGAGGATAAAAAGAGAGTAGTTTCAAAATAACGATCGGAAATCAAAGGTTATGAATAGTCGTTTTGCAATCCGGCTCAAAGGACCAAATGAGTTTTTAGTTTAGTCGACATTCAAAAGAAGGAGAACATTGGGACCAAATGGTCGCAGGTTCTAGTTCGATTCCCGGCTCCTCTGTGTTATATGTCGAAGTGTCCCTGGGCAAGACACTGAATCCCTAATGCCCCCAATGAGCAGGTAGGCGCCTTGCATGGCTGACTCCCTATTGGTGTGTGAGTGTGTGTGTGTGAATGGGTAAGTGTGAAGCACAATGTAAATCACTTTGGGAGGTCTTCATTGACTTGAAAAGCGCTATATAAATACAAACCATTTACCATTTCAATGGATTTTGAACCTGAAGGAGGACAGGGAGAGAAGCCTTCAGTTAAGAAATTCCGACCTGCTCTAAAAGCCCTATTTTTTCAATTAAATCTCTTAGATTACAAAAGCAGATCCACCCTAAAAGGGCCTGAAAATGAAGGAAGATTAACAATAGTAACAATGATTTAATTCTGCTGTGGGGAAACTACGGCTGCGGGGCCTCATAGGGCCTGGCAGGCTTTGGATCCGGCCCGTCAAACTAAAAGTTTAAAAACGTATTATTGATGAAATGTGTGGTTTTGTCCCCTGTCTTCCTTTGTAATAATGTAAATTAGAGGGAAGATCTGGCCTATAAAAATCGAGCTCCATTAAAGCCTGCACAGATTATCTTGATTTGAGGGACCAAGCCCAAAGCACACCCGAATTTTATTTGTAGAATAGAATAGAATAGAATAGAATATACCTTTATTGTCAGTGTTACAACATGGGATACATTGTAAACGAAATTGGATGTGGCACTCCAGGTCCGCATTTTACAGTGAGGATATAAGGAAAACAAAGAGATAAAGGAACAACGATGTTTGTACTGTCCTTGTTGTATAGGCTTTGTTTTCCTCCGGAGGGGGGTGTACAAGGGGGTGAGGGACAGACAGAGATGGGCGGATCCAACTAGATGTTTTGTCTTACTGTACACACGATCGAGTGTTTTTTCCCTAATTGCGCAGTCCACGTATTAAATGGATTTGGGAAGTACAGTCCATAAACATGCCCGATTAAAGTCGCCGGCGACGATGAAAGCTCCGTTAGGGTGTGCAAGCTGCTGTTTATTGATAGCAGCGGGCAGGAGATTTAGCGCTATGCTAACGTTAGCATACGGTAGAGTTGTAGGGACTCGAGAAGAGGAAGGAAGATTTTGAAGGACTCTCTGTGGATGGGCGCACACGGCGATGAGCGTCCATGCTCGAAAGCCGGGTAACAGAAGGGAGTAAAAAAACAGGTGGGAGTCAGGGTTGAAAAAGGCTTGCCTAGAGTAAAATGAGGTTCGCAGACGGACTGACAAAAGGGGACAGATAGGAGTGGGTTTAAATAGGGACAGAGAGCCAATCAGAGTCCGAGGCAGTTGGCGCCAAAGGAGCGGGCACAGGTGATTCACACCGGTATTCATGACAAGAGCACCCTCTTGAGGTTTAATATGTGAAGTGATATACAGTAACGGTAATACAAATTTAAAACGCAATTATATTGCAGCACAGTTCCAGTGTTCATTTGAGCTGTAAAAAGTGATGTGTCCCAGGGACTCGCATGCTCAAAAATCTATGGGTCCCAACAGAGATCTATGGCTCCCCAAAATTTAGTGTTATCGTGACAAATATTTAATAAAAATCTATATATTCATTCAGTTTTAATCATCAAATTATGAATTCATTTTCTGCTTTAAATTATTGTTGGTAATATACCGATTAAAGGGATAACCACAAACCTGTCTTTTTTTCATTTTCTCCTTTTATACTTCCTTTTTTTCTTAACTTCTTTATACAACATCATAATTCGTAATATAAGGCATCAAAGCAAGTGAGCCGTTGGAGAGCCGGCTCTCTTGAATGAGTTGAGCCGAAAAAGCCGGGTCTCTAAAAAGAGACGGACTTTTCACTACACAACTCGAGATCGGCGTGCAGACGAAATCTAGAACCGCGAGACTAAAACAACAATGGCGGATCTGCCTGACGAAAAGTTTGGAGTGCGTTAAATTTTTGTTTAAAAAAAAAAAAAAATGTAATCGGGTAAAAATGACAATTTTGCGTCAAAAAAGTTGTGTCCCGGGGATGCACGTTGATTTGAGACGATGCGTCCCCAGCAAAAATGATGCGTCTAGGACGCAGGGACGCGGGCAAACCAGAACACTGCAGTTCTGAGGTCATGAGTTCGAACTTCCTGTGTGGAGTTTGCATGTTCTCCTTGTGCTTGCGTGGGTTTCCTCCGGGCACTCCGGTTTCCTCTCACATTCCAAAAACATGCATGTCAGGTGAATTGGCCGATCTGATCTGAGCGAGTGAATTGTCTGTCTCTGTGTGCCCTGTGATTGGCTGGCAACCAGTTCAGGGTGTCCTCTGCCCGCTGCCCGAAGATAGCTAGGATGGGCTCCAGCACCCCCGCGACCCTACTGAGGATAAGCGGTGCAGATAATGGATGGATGGATGGGCCCACCCTGGACTGTCCACCTGTAGACTCTGCATGTCTGCATCAAACCTTAAGTACCGGTATCATTTTCCGTCTCCCATAATTCCATGAAAAACACAGCACAGGCCTGTATTATTATCATTAGCGTTAGTGTTTACGTGTGGAGTCCACTGGGTGGCACTGTGGTGACTCCGGCCGGGGGAATTCTGGGAATGGCGACTGACGTCAATGTGGATGTTCCCGAAGAGCTGAGCGCACGACAGCTGAGAATCAAACAAAAACACACAAACTAACACACGCGTCCCCAACGCCCGGGAAAGAAACGGGATACTGCAAGGGGCGAACGAAGGGGGGCCAAGGGGTTCCAGGAGAAGCATTAGTAGACCACAAGAAGCTTCCGGACGCATGGCGTCACCTGAGCTGGGACTTCACTGGATAAGGTTTTGAATTTCCGTGCCTGAAGGCCACACTCATGAAAAATCAATTTCTTTATATCATTTTTTCCTATTCTATTAATAAAATTCGTCGTTTGGCATTCAAGCAATAAAGTATAGTTTGGAGGTCGTCCTTTAGTCCTTACAGGTCACTGAAATATGTGTCGGGATCAAAAACGGGTCGTAGCCGGAGACAGACGGGAGCAAAAACGGGACAGGTGGGAGTCAGGGTCGAAAAAGGCTTGCCTAGTATACACTGAGATTCGCAGACGGACTGACAAAAGGGGACTGACAGGACAGGGTTCAAATAGTAACAGGGAGCCAATCAGAACCCACGGTGGTTGGCACCAAATGAGCTGGCACAGCTGAGTCAAATCAGTAATCATGACAAGAATTGATCATGTAGAAAAAAGACTGAACATCTGATGTGATCATGGGCCTCTTGGTTGCTTCTGTGAATAGTTTTCTCTTTGTTTGGGCCGAAAGTTTAGATGTACGGCTTGGAGTGAATAGGTTTGAATTGGGTAAGATGGGAAGCTGTGTCGTTGCTGTAAAGGACTTTTTGGACATTTTTTACACGTTACTTATGTTTTTCGTTTTGATGTTCACTGTTTTGTGTATTGTTACCCAATGCTAAATCTGGGCATCCTAGAAAGGTGAGGAGTCATGCCACATATTATTGGAAAGCTTAAACTCTTGGGATTCAAGATAGGATTTCATCATCATTTTGATTGTTGTGGAAAATAGACTTGCATTTGTAGTGTTCGTTAGGCGCAGGAAGCAAGTCGCTCTCGTACTCGAATTGTGATCCGAACGCGGAAGTGGATCTTCCGTAGCGAGCGATGGCGGTGTCAGGGACGGAATAACAGGTCGATAGCCGGGACAGGAGAGCAAAAACGTGGTCGGGGTCAGAAACGGGTCATAAGCCAAGACGGGTCTAGAGGTTAGGATGTGATGCTCTAACAGCCACGACTCGCGCTCGATTTCCATCGCATCCAATAATTTTGTGGTCAGCGATATTTTTTGACTGATTGTACAAAAACGCTAGTAAAACCTTGTGTTTATTAATGCACAACCGAACTTTGAGCTCTATTTTATAGTCTATAGCATATGAATAACCTACATTTTATGTTGACAATATCTGTGTATTATTTGCCCTCATGTAGGTTTTAGATCAGAGGATGGTGTCATAATAGTCTGTAGTTTGCAATAATCTGTGGTCTGTGTAGCCCTTTGAGACTCTTTGTGATTAAGGGCGTCACAAATAAACATGACTTGACTTGAATTGAGGTTTTTGAGTTTTTCCTTGCCCTCATGTAGGTTTTAGATCAGGGGATGGTGTCATAATAGTCTGTGGTTTGCAATAATCTGTGCAGCCCTTTGAGACTCTTTGTGATTAAGGGCGTCACAAATAAACATAACTTGACCTGACTTAAGGTTTTTGAGTTTTTCCTTGCCCTCATGTAGGTTTTAGATCAGGGGATAGTGTCATAATAGTCAGTAGTTTGCTATAATCTGTCGTCTGTGCAGCCCTTTGAGACTCTTTGTGATTAAGGGCGTCACAAATATACATGACTTGACTTGACTTAAGGTTTTTGAGTTTTTCCTTGTCCTCATGTAGGTTTTAAATCAGGGAATGGTGTCTTAATAGTCTGTAGTTTGCAATAATCTGTCTGTGCAGCCTTTTGAGACTCTTTGTGATTAAGGGCGTCACAAATAAACATGACTTGACTTGACTATTTTAGGTGAGAAGAATATGTGCGATATGCACAAATAAATAGGTTCGATTTGATTACATTTTTCATCGACACATTTGGTTCAAGAAAGCAAACTGTCCACAAAAACGATAACGAACTAAAGAAAAACTGGGAGTTATCTGTGAACTGGCACTGTATGTGCCGTTAATGGACTTTAAGGGGGAAGCTCTGGCTAGCGTCAAAGTCACCTCCGAGGAGCGCTCGCTGCCAAGATGGGCGACTGGGGCGGGGCCCTTTGAGACGAGGGCCGACAGCTGAGCGGGGCCCCAAGGGCGAGCGGCTTTAGTATCGGGAACACAAGACGGGTGTCGCCTGTTTGGCGCAGTTGTCCGGCAGACATTTGCTCTCAGCTGCTCGGCGCGATAAAGATTTAATGGGTGCGTCAGTGCGGTGGTGCTTTGAGATCTGAATGGAATTTCGGTCTGTGATCTTGCTCAGAACTCAAGACACATCTCAAATTCCGTTTCTCTTTTGTATCCTGTTTTTACGAGGAAAAAGATCACTGCGGTGCTTTACAACAAAACATATGGTAACAGCAACTGTAATAACAGAATAGAATCGGTAAGTTCTTGTTTAAATTGACCTCTAGGTGGCAGTGTTTACAGACTGTGATCATGGAAGAACCATCATCTTCACAACAAAGTGACTCAGTGAGAGGCAATAATACAGGAGTCACCAACAATCATGTTGATATGCAATACAAAAATAACTATTTATCATGTTATTACTACGATGTTACTATGTTATTATTATGTTATCAGAAGTAAGGTTAAAATAGGCTCACTCAACCATTAAAACATCTATGAGGGCAAATAAATGATAAATTATAGGCCAATTTTAAAATGATTTCTGGAAGAATTGTCAGGACCAGAACGGAAACAGGACCCGATGTGGCAATATGACAAAAAGTTCTACGGACAGATTGAGGAAATAATTTCTTCTTCATGCCATGAGGCTCTTTAACTCCACCCGGGGGAGTAAAAGCCCACATTAAACCCCACCCCCACGTTTGCATATTACCTTATTTTTACAACAGTGTGTATTTTCCGTAGCACTATTTAAATACTCTACATCAACACATTATATTGTTTTTTTTTACATTCTATATCCTTTATTTTATGATTTTATTTTTCAACACACGGATACTGTTGGAAGTGTGAATTTCCATACGGGGATAAACAACGAATCCATCTATATATCTATCTATCGAGACATCTATCTATTGAGACATCTATCAATCTATCTATCTATCTATCTCAACATCATTCTATTGATCTAGACATCTAGCTATCTATCTAGCTAGACATCTATCTAGACAGCTATCTATCTATCTATCTAGACAGCTAGCTATCTATCTATCTATCTATCTATTTATCTATCTATCTAGACAGCTATCTATCTATCTATCTATTCTAGACATATATCTATCTAGACATCTATTCATCTAGACGTATATCCATCTATCGATCTATCTATCTATCTATCGATTTACCTATCTAGACATCTATCTATCTAGACGTATCTCAACATCTATCTATCTATCTATCTAGATATCTATCTATCTATCGATCTATCTAGACATCTATCGATCTATGAAATGAAATGATCTGCATTTATATAGCGCTTTTCAAGTTAATGACTTCCCAAAGCGCTTTACATTGTGCTTCACATTTCCCAATAGCGGCTGTGATCTGTGCAGCCATGTAAGGCGCTAACCTGCTTATTGGGGGTATTGGGGGGTTCAGTGTCTTACCCAAGGACACTTCGACATGTAACACGGACAAGCCGAGATTCGAACTGGGATCCCTTAATCCTAAAACGATCGCTCTACCTCCTGAGCTACTGCCGCCCCAGACATCTATCTATCTATACCAGGGGTCGGGAACCTATGGCTCACGAGCCATATATGGCTCTTTCTATGAGTATCTGTGGCTCAGAGACAAATTTGATTGCATGGAAAATTTCTCCATCTTGTTCAAAATTTGAAACGTCTATCCAATTCAGGTCCACGTAAGGCCAAACCAAAGCTAGTTAACACAAGATTTCTTCGCAGTATGTATAGGGCACGTTTTCACTACAATTTACAGTCAAGGTGTCACACAAAAAAAGGGGGGAAAAAAAACTCGTTTTGGCTGTACAACGCTAAAGAATCCTTTATATAAAAGTTCACTATATAATCTGTGTTCAGTGTTCAGATACCTTATGATGAATCCACAGAACTGTAAATACGCCAAAACACCGGAAGAGAACTTAGTCATTTAATTGGGTGAGTGGGAGGGATGGGTGGAGCTATGCAAAATGTGCAAGCACTCCCTCCCATCTCTCGCCCTACGCCGTCTGCGCCAAAAGTGAGCTCATCAGGCTCCCTATTTGCAGAATGTTGTGACGTTTTTACACAATAACTGCTTGCATCTGGTTTTGAAACCAATATGTATGAAAAAAAAGGGTAAAAAGGAGTTTAACCGATCTTGAGTAATTGCAAGAAAGAGACAAGCTTAAAGTGGTATGTTTGTTGATTTAGGGACAGGGGCTCTGGCATTATTCTCTTTTCATAATTTTTATCAAATCATCAAAAATAAATGTGCTGAAGACTATGCTTTTGTCTGGGGCGCGGGTTTAGCAATTTAGTAAATTTGTCTCATAATATATGGTGTGGCTCTTTCCCAAAATAAAATTAATATTTTTTGCTTTTATGGCTCTTTGAGTCAAAAAGGTTCCCGACCCCTGATCTATACTTTCGCTAAGCACTGTGATTCTAAAAATGTGTGTGTAAAAAGAGACTTTACTCACGGACTGGACTAGGACACGCTCCGTTGGAGTTTCCCATATCCCCAGTGAGGAGGGCCCCTGTAAAACAGACAAAAACAACATTATTCACGATTCTTCAAATCCCATTACAATTTAAACCAGGAGGCAGGAACACAAAATGTTAAAAGAGTCATCTAGGACCACAAAAAAACGAATTTGTCATGAGCCGCAAAAGATTAAAAACCTTATATGAGTCTTATAATGATCGCAACGAATGCTGTATGCATCTATCTTAGCAATATTAGCCTACTATCGAAATGGCTAAGCACACCCTATGGAGAATAATGCACCACGTAAAAAACGCTGTAAGATTAACTATGTTTACCATATTAATAAATTACGGTACTGTCAAGACCAGAACGGAGACAGGACCCACTTGCGTTGCGTTTCGCTGGGCGCGGGAAGCAGGTCGCTCTGAACGCGTAAGTGGGACTTCCGTGGCGAGCGATGGCGGTGTCGGAAACGGAAAATTGGTCAGTAGCCGGGACAGGAGAGCAAAATCGTGGTCGAGGTCGGAAACGAGTCGTAAGGCAGTTGAGGAGAGTAGACGTGGTCATGATCAAAAACGGGTCGAAGCCGGGGGACAGACGGGAGTAAAAACAGGTGGGAGTCAGGGTCGAAAAAGGCTTGCCTAGTGTTAACTGGGGTTCGCAGACGGACTGACAAAAGGGGACAGATAGGAATGGGTTTAAATAGGGACAGGGATCCAATCAGAGTCCGAGGAAGTTAGCGCCAAAGGAGCGGGCACACGTGGTTCACTTCAGTAATCATGACAGGTACGTTTAACGGTTTTGATGAAATGACAGAAATTCAATTCAGATAACCAATTTTTGATGTCATTTTTATTTTGAGGATCGGAAAAAAAACAACAACAAAGGTTCATAATATTGCAATAAAAGCAGCAAGCATTTCTAGATTTTCAAATTAAAACAACAACCTTGTTAAAAAAGCGAAGTCAATAAAACCACATTAATTATCAGGACCAGAACGGAGACAGTACCCACTCGCGTAACGTTTCTCACAGTTTTATTGGGAAAAAGGGAAAGGAGTGCATATACGATCCGAAGATCGCTGGTCGCGGGGAGTAGGTTGCTCGGACGCGGAAGTGGGACTTCCATGGCGAGCAATGGCGGTGTCGGGAACGGAAACAAGTCGAAAGCCAGGAGAGGAGAGTAGACGTGGTCGATATAAAAAACGGATAGTTATTTGGGACGGGAGAGCAGAGGTGGTCTAGTGGTCTAGCTCAAAACAGATCGTAACCGGAGACTAACAGGAGCAAAAAACAGGCGAGAAAGGACATGCTGTGTAAAAAGATTTGCAGACGGACCGACAAAAGGAGACTGACAGGACTGAGTTTAAATACTGACAGGGAGCCAATCTGTCAACAAGCTGCAGCTGGCGCCATACGAGCAGGGCCAATTGGGCGCCATGGCAACGGTGACATACAGGCGGGGCCAATTGGGTGCCATGGCAACCGTGACATTAAAACAGTTTTGGTTTGGTTCTCTGCAGTTATTTTTCTTTTTTAAAATTTACGGTCCAAACAATACGCGGCCCCTTTAAAAGGGGCGGGGCTTGGGCCACGCAGTTGACACTCACACAGGAGACACAGGAGAGGAAGAGCACAGGAGAACTGTGCTTGTACCAGCTCATTGTTACAACCCTATTTGAAATGTTAGATGTATTCTACATATTTTGCAGCATTAGAAATGTTTAAGGCAGGGGTCGGGAACCTATGGCTCGCGAGCCATATATGGCTCTTTCTTTGAGTACAAATTTGATTGCACGCAAATTTTCTCCATCTGGTTCAAAACTTGAGCCATTAATCCTGTTCATATACACGAAAAGCCAAGACAAAGCTGAATTCAAAGCAGTACTTCGCAGAATATATAGGGCACGTTTTTCACGAAAATTTACAGTCAAGGTGTCACACAAAAAAGACTCGTTTTGGCTGTACAACGCTAAAGAATCCTTTATATAAAAGCTCACTATATGATGTTCAGTGTTCAGATACCTTATGATGAAATCCACAGAACAAACTGTAAATACGCCAAAACACCTGAAGATAATTTAAAGTTATTTGATTGGGTGAGTGGGAGGGATGGGTGGAGCTATGCAAAAACGCCCTACTCCGTCTGCGCCAAAGGTAAGCACATCGGGCTCCCTGTTTGCAGAATCTTGTAACGTTTTTAGAAAATAACTGCTTGCATCTGGTTTTGAAACCAATATGTCAAAATGAGTTTAACCGATCTTGAGTAATTGCAAGAAAGAGACAAGTTAAAAGCGGTATGTTTGTTGATTTTGGGACACGGGCTCTGGCATTATTCTCTTTTCAGAATTTTGATCAAATCATCAAAAATAAATGTGCTGAAGACTAAGCTTTTGTCGGGGCGCAGGTTGAGCAATTTCGTCGATTTATCTCAAAATAATTTCCCAAAATAACATTAATATATTTTGCTTTAATGGCTCTTTGAGTCAAAGATTTTTCTGACCCCTGGTTTAAGGTTTCGGTGTCATGTTGATCCTCCAACAGAAACCACATTCAAATGAAAATACCGTAAATTCTGGACTATAAGCCGCTACTTTTTTCCCCAAACGTTCAACCCTGCGGCTTATTCAGTGATGCGGCCAATTTATGTAATTTTTCTAACGGCCGCAGGCGGCGCTCGAGTACAAAAGGTAAGATTTAGACAGGTGGAATATATGTGCCGAGGAAGACTGCAACTTCTTAGCTTGTGCACAAATTAAATTAGCGTAAACTTACCCTCATCATGCAAATTGCAAAAAGAAAGGCACATGACGCAGCTTTCAAGCTAAAAGCAATCGAGCAGTCCGATAAAGAAGGAAACAGAGCTATTGCACGTAAACTTTACTCTGCAAGCGTGTTGCTAGCGTGTTTTGGAATAAGGGAGCGTGGGACGACGTCCATATGACAAAGTTTCTTTCCGATACTAAGGAAGACGACTTTGATGACATCAGTTATAAGGAGGAAGATGAGGATACTGTGATTTTTAAAAGTACGGTATATTTTTTTAACAGACCCATTTACTGTTCTGCGAGCGTGTTGCTAGTAGCGTGTTGCTACCTGTCACAGTCACGGTTTGGGATGAAAGTTATATTATTATTATTAAAGCTTTGAAAACTCTCTCGATGTACCGTCTTTCTTTGTAAATATGTGTAACCATGTATAATATGTATTTGCAACTGTACATTTTTGCAATGTATTTATTTTAGAGACTTATTCTGATATGTTTTCCACGGGCGAATCGAAAAGAAGGGGCGAAAACAACGGGGGCTGACGGGAAGTGGAGTAAAGGTGAGATGTGTTTTTGGAAGCAGCGCACAGTAGTGGATACATATTTTTCCCACCCTGACCTTTAGAAATATAGACTTTTTTTCCTTGGATTACTTTCAACAGGACCCAGACTCTGCAGGTCTGCATCAAACCTTAAATACCGGCATCATTTTCCGTTCATTTTGCCGGCTGTGGTTTTTGGACTGTGTACATAACGAAATTGTGATGAACGAAATTGTGAATATGCCAAATTGCTGTTAAGATTGTCGAGAAAAATTGTTCAAACCTAAAATTGTTTATTTGCTGTTAATAGTGTCAATAAAATTGTTCAAACCAAAAACCAGTTACAATCGCGGGCCTTAAAGTCGGGTTTGGGTTACTTTTGTGATTGTGTTACATGTTTTATTCTGGGCGCATGCGGCTTATATACAGGTGCGGCTTGTGTAAGTACAAAAGCGGTTTTCCTCTTAAAATGTGGTGGGTGCGGCTTATAATCAGATGCGCTCTATTGTCCGGAATTTACGGTGTATATACCCCCTTTAATTTCTAACCATTTTTGGAAAAGTGCCACGAGCTTGCACAAAAAAGCTTCTTTAATGAGCTGGCGTAAGAGTAAAAAAACGCTAAAAGACGAGGAGGGGGTAAAACAAACACGTTTCGGGAGGTGGGAGTTGTTCGTTTGGCAAAAGAGGAGCTGTCAATCAAAGGGCGTGGGCGGCACTTCACAGCCGACTCTTGTTTTTGAAGAAGCTTTTGTTACGGCGTTTCTTCTTCTCCTGATGATGTTTCCGACTTCCTCAGTCGGCATCAAAAGAGCTTTCTGTCAGCTTGGCGAGCGAGCCAAACTGAAAGTTTCAATTAAAGCGGCGACGAAAGGGCCCCGAACCCCCCGCCGGAGAACTCCAAGTCACTTTGAAGGAATGGGTATCAGATGTTTTCATCAAATGGATCAGACCTATGCACTAACAGTGATCTGTCGTGAAATGCTTTACTGTTATCCCTTATTCATCGAGGTTAACGAGGACTAGAGGTGAACCGGTTATCGGGCGGGCCGAATATCGACACGATATTTAGGAATTGGACGGATACCGGCATCGCCATTTCTTTTCATTCAACTGGCTGATTATTTAGGCTCAGATACAGCCGAGCCTCTCTCTCCCTCTCTCGGACGCTATCCAACCCGCGCCTGCTGATTGGATAAGCGACCGGAGGCGGAGCTGCTGAAATAGGAAGAAAAATATTAGAGTGGAGTAAACAGCAGCAGCTTCTCAGTCCTGACATGTTTGTGAATCAAGACCGCTGATTGAGATTTTATGCGAGTGTCTGATTAAGAGAAAGTTGTAAAAAGTGTAGCTCACTTGTTTTAGGGAAGTACGTTCAGGTGCAGATTAATATAGTAGCTATTATAACATGAGTTGGTCAATCAAGTATCCTAAACTAGAAAGGTGAGTGATTAGCTGTTACCATAACATTAGTTTGTCAATCTGGGTCTAAAATCAAGGGTGCCCAAACTCTTGAATTCACAAGCTCCATTGAAATCTCAATTGCTTTTTGAAATACAGTTTTATGAAGTATTTTTTTTTTTTTTGCGATGCCTTAAAGGGAAATCTTTGCACTTATCGTTTTAAGTTAGATATGTTTATTTTTTTTAAAACAATTCAAGGAGCTATTTAAGATTGTATGTATATTTACATAAGTGGCAATTTTTCCAGTACCTTCAAAGGAATAAATCAAGCACCGATCAAAACGTTTCTCTTTTTTGGATTTGATGACAAAAATAAAGTCGCTATATTGCTGCTAGCACACACTTTATGCTATTTTGGGCTGTTTCTATCTATGATCTTTTTGTCTCAATGGGCTGCTATAAACTGACAGTAATTCTGTCATTCGGTTTCAACGTCACACTTGTTTACTTACACAGAAGGGCTCTATAGTTGTTGGAGAATAATTGAGTTCAACATAGAAGATGAAAAAAGAAAGTACTATGTATAAAATAGGAAAAATTAGCCAAATTTGGACTCATTTTATGGATTTTGATTGCTCCGAAGCCGAGTTCGTTCAATCTTTGAGACTGCTGCTCTTTTGCTAGTTGTTTGCTTCACATTTTATCAGTTATTTATAGAACTGAAGAGTTAATGCTTTTAATTTGAATTGAATTTTTTTGCATCTTCAGGGATTTTTGTTGTTCGACTTTAAACCCGTTCCGTGTTTAAAAAGCAAAACATTTTTAGTATTCTACAATTTTTTGTAATTCTACGAATATTCAAATTTAGATTTCATTGCAGGTAAAAAAAAAACATATATATATATATATATATATATATATATATATATATATATATATATATATCTATATATATATACATATATACTAATTACTAAATCATTTGGTCCGTAATGTTTAATTATGGATAATATGTCACTAAAAAAAAGGAAAAATCTGAGGAGCCGTTCGGGAGCCGACTCTTTTTAGTGAGCCGAGCCAAAAAAGCCAGTTTTCTAAATAGAGCTGTCCTCTTGGGTGCTACCAACAGGGGGCAGTGACACTTCACATGGCAATGTCATAATGACAAGCAGGGTTGGGTAGGGTTACTTTAACATGATTACTTTCAATTACTTTTGGATTACTCTGATAACAAATATGCTAATAAAAGACAAAAGAAACTAAATATGAATAAAATGAGTGCATTTTGTGCAGGCTTGGTGAGTAACGGAATACATGGAACGGCAAAAATGATGTTGGCAAGCTGTTTGGATTTATTTTCATTTTGCTTCTGTCACATTTGATGTTAGTTTTACCGGAGATCAAAGCCAGGAGAGAAAGCTTACCACGTGTTGTGAGTCATCATTTTATTCATATTTAGTTTCTTTTGCCTTTTATCAGCATATTTGGTATTGGAGTAATCCAAAAGTCACTGAAAGTTAAATTAACCCTACCCAACCCTGATGACAAGCCACCATAGCAGTTATTTTCACGCACTTTAAAAAAAAAAAATTGCATAGTCAGACTTCCAAGAAACATGACAATGTTAGCATTTGCTAACCTTGAAAACACAACTGAAAATTCAAACATTTTCAAGGATTTCAAGCACCTGTAGGAACACCGTCGCAAAATTGCACAACCCTTACGATACCAACTTACGATACCAACTGTATGTAACATCCTACATGCCGACATTTCTTGCCTAAATTTTGTGTAAATTATAACTATAACCTTATCCTCCTTGTTTTTATAACCTTATCTTCTCTGTTCCTTTATCTTCTTGGCTTTTTTACCTCACTGTGAATGTGTGAACCTGGAGTGTCATGCCCAATTTCGTTGTCACAATATGTTAACCCATTTTGTAACAATGACAATAAAGGTCTATTCTATTCTATTTTGCTAACCTTGAAAACACAAGTGAAAATTCAAGCATTTTCAAGGATTTCAAGCACCCGTACCAACACCGTAACATGTCAATTCCCCGATTATCGTTTTTTTTTCGGGCTAAATTTCCCGACGGTAGTACCTGCGCTAGCGGGTCGCTGCGGAAGTCCCGGTGAAGCGCTGTTCCTCTGAAGGGCGGGCTGCTGAGGGGAGAGCAGCCGAGGGTCCGAGAGGGCGGCGTTGATAAAGGAAGTGGTGGTCACCAGTGTGCCCGGGCTGTTGCCGAACTGGAGGGCGGCCTGTTGCGGCGGGGCGCTCTGATTGGACACCGGCACCGTGACGGGCATGGGGAAGGGCGGCTGCGGGACGGTGGCCTGATTGGTAGAAAAAGAAGAGGAGGGCGGGACTTAGAGACGGTGTTTTATCTGTCCGTTAGCACACTCAAAAAGTGGTGGTCGGATTAGCTTCGTTAGCTTAGCATCAGCGAAGCAAACAAGCTTGAAAGTGGGATAATAGTCACACACAGGTTACTTTAACTTGATTACTTTCAATGACTTTTGGATTACTCCAATAGCAATTTAGTTTCTTCTGTCTTGTATTAGCATATTTGATATTGGAGTAATCCAAAAGTCATTGAAAGTAATTAAGTTAAAGTAACCTTACCCAACCCTGGTCACACAGAACGGAAAATACACATCATCTTCAGTGAGGTATCCTATTAATACACGCTAACAGTAGCTCAAAAAAAATGCTACGCTAAAAATAGCTAAAACTATACAGCTAGTGTTACAAACTAGCAATTACTATAGTTGGTACAATTAGCACTAAAATATAGCACTAATGATAAACACTGCTAACAGTATATCACATCGCTGATGCTAACATGAAACATACATTCGTTATAAAGGCTAGCATTTACACGGTTGTTCAAATTCGCACAAAAATTTAGCACCGATTGCTAACCGTGGATCATATGCTAATGCTACAGTATAAAATACATCTAGTGATACATACTAGCGTTTACATTGTTTTGTAAAATTAGCAATAAAATATAGCACTAATGACAAACAGTGCTGAATGTGGATCAAGTTGCTAATGCTACAGTATAAAGTACAGCTAGTGATACAAGCTAGCATTTACACTGGTTAGTACAATTAGCACTAAAATATAGCACTAATGCTACACACATCGCTAACTGTGGCTCGCATTGCTATTGCTACAGTATAAAATATAAATAGTGATACAAGCTAGCCTTTACATTGGGTTGTACGATTAGTACTAATGTATAAGACTAATAATAAATCTTGCTAACAGTGAATAGCATTGCCAATGCTAAAGTATAACATACAGCTAGTGATACAAGCCACTGGTTTGTACAATTAGCACTAAAACCTAGCGCTAATACAACAATGCTACAACCATTGCTAATGCTACAAGGTTACCTGACGAAAAAGATAAAACTATAATGCTACATGCTAATGACACATTTCATTGTATTAAAAAAAATGTGGATCGCATTGCTATTGCTACAGTATAAAATATAGCTAGTGATACATGCTAGCCTTTACATTGGGTTGTACGACTAGTACTAAAGTATAAGACTACTGATAAATCTTGCTAACAGTGACTAGCATTGCTAATGCTAAAGTATAACATACAGCTAGTGATACAAGCCACTGGTTTGTACAATTAGCACTAAAACCTAGCGCTAATGCAACAATGCTACAACCATTGCTAACGCTACAAGGTTACCTGACGAAACAGATCAAACCATAATGCTACATGCTAATGACACATTTCGTTGTATTAATAAAAATGTGGATCGCATTGCTATTGCTACAGTATAAAATATAGCTAGTGATACAAGCTAGCCTTTACATTGGGTTGTACGATTAGTACTAAAGTATAAGACTACTGATAAATCTTGCTAACAGTGACTAGCATTGCTAATGCTAAAGTATAACATACAGCTAGTGATACAAGCCACTGGTTTGTACAAATTAGCACTAAAACCTAGCGCTAATGCAACAATGCTACAACCATTGCTAACGCTACAAGGTTACCTGACGAAACAGATCAAACCATAATGCTACATGCTAATGACACATTTCGTTGTATTAATAAAAATGTGGATCGCATTGCTATTGCTACAGTATAAAATATAGCTAGTGATACAAGCTAGCCTTTACATTGGGTTGTACGATTAGTACTAAAGTATAAGACTACTGATAAATCTTGCTAACAGTGACTAGCATTGCTAATGCTAAAGTATAACATACAGCTAGTGATACAAGCCACTGGTTTGTACAAATTAGCACTAAAACCTAGCGCTAATGCAACAATGCTACAACCATTGCTAACGCTACAAGGTTACCTGACGAAACAGATCAAACCATAATGCTACATGCTAATGACACATTTCGTTGTATTAATAAAAATGTGGATCGCATTGCTATTGCTACAGTATAAAATATAGCTAGTGATACAAGCTAGCCTTTACATTGGGTTGTACGATTAGTACTAAAGTATAAGACTACTGATAAATCTTGCTAACAGTGACTAGCATTGCTAATGCTAAAGTATAACATACAGCTAGTGATACAAGCCACTGGTTTGTACAAATTAGCACTAAAACCTAGCGCTAATGCAACAATGCTACAACCATTGCTAACGCTACAAGGTTACCTGACGAAACAGATAAAACCATAATGCTACATGCTAATGACACATTTCGTTGTATAAATAAAAATGTGGATTGCATTGCTTTTGCTACAGTATAAAATATAGCTAGTGATACATGCTAGCCTTTACATTGGGTTGTACGATTAGTACTAATGTATAAGACTACTGATAAATCTTGCTAACAGTGAATAGCATTGCCAATGCTAAAGTATAACATACAGCTAGTGATACAAGCCACTGGTTTGTACAATTAGCACTAAAACCTAGCGCTAATACAACAATGCTACAACCATTGCTAATGCTACAAGGTTACCTGACGAAACAGATCAAACCATAATGCTACATGCTAATGACACATTTCGTTGTATTAATAAAAATGTATAAAAATGTAAGAACATTTGAAACATTTGTTATATACACTTTAAACGGTACAAAACTGATAAAAATACAAAAACCACATTGAATCGATTCTCTTTTTTTCAGGAAAATGGGATTTTGGCGGTTTTAGCCGCTATAAATGAATGTCAAAGAGCGATTGAGGTCCTACAAGGTGGCCCAGTTCTCAGCGAAAGCAGGACTTCTATTTAAAGAATGTGGGCCGGAGTTCTGGGCTCGGCTCGTACTGCCTGGGACCCATTTTGACTGTGAAGAGGGTGAGGGCACAGGGGATCCGAGAAAGAAACTCATCCTTTCAAACGAAAAACTTTTGGAAACTGTCGATAGATTAGGACTTTGGGTAACGGTCATTTTAATGCGTAATTAATCGGTCGATCATTTTGGCCATTGATTGATCAGTTACATCGAATTAAAATTCAGTTTTTGGAGGTACAGCTATCGATTAAGGTTTATTTTGATATATAATTAATCTCGAGTAATTGAATAATAAATTGTGATTCAAATAATATAGTATATATCATAATGGATAGATTTAGGCTGTGAATGACTACTTTAATGTATGATTAATCTAATAATGGCAATTTTAATTCAAAATTAACCAGTCGATTAGTGTTGATTAATTAATCAGATTAACTCAATCTAGTTTCATTTCAGCAGCTAGTAAAAAAGAATAATTATGTCACGGTTGCCATGGCGCCCAATTGGCCCCGCCCGTGTGTCACGGTTGCCATGGCGCCCAATTGGCCCCGCCCATGTGGCGCCAGCTGCTGCTTGTTAACAGATTGGCTCCCTGTCAGTATTTAAAACTCTGTCCTGTCAGTCCCCTTTTGTTGGTCCGGCTGTGAATCTCTGTTTTTACACGGCAAGTCCTTTTTCGCCTGTGTTTTTGCTCCTGTTTGTCTCCCGTTACGATCTCGACCACGTCTGTTCTCCTGTCCCGAATTACGACCTGTTTTGATCTCGACCACATTTGTTCTCCCGTCCCGAATAACGATCCTTTTTTGTTCTCCTCTCCCGGCTTTCGACTTGTTTCCGATCCCGATCACGTTTTTGCTCTTCTATCCCGGCTACTGACCCGTTTTTTTCCGCTTCCGACGCCGCCATCGCTCACCACGGAAGTCCCACTTCAACCTAGTCCTGTTTCTGTTCTGGTCTTGACAAATTATCAATGACTATTTTAGAAAATCATTCATAATTTGGTTAGTAGTAGGTAGAAGAAGTTTGAAACCAAAAAGTATTTAAAAAATTAATCAATGATTTGCGATTAATCCGACAATTGTTGCATCCCTAAAACTGATTATTTGATCACTTAAATATCTTTTCTTTGATTAAAGTATATTTTGAACCATTTTCTGTGTTAATTTTGGAAAAGCTGGCGTAAAAAGAGAGATTAATTTAGCAGTATAATCATACCCCATAATTTCATAGCTTCAACTAACCGAGGGTTCATACACATTTTTCATGGCCAAATTCAAGCACTTTTCAAGCACTCTCAAGGCCATATTTTCTAGTACTTCCAAATGAAGAACTAATTCTATTTCTCTATTTATTTGGATGGCTTTTTTATTGTTTCTTTATTTTTTATCCATTTATTTATTTAGATCAAAATAATTTTTTTTTGTTGTTTTGATGGCTAAAATAAAGTCGCTATCTTGCTGCTAGCACCTACTTTGTGCTGTTCCCATCTGTGCTCTACGATCTTGTGTCAATGAACTGCTATAAACTGATATGAATTCTGCCATTCTGCCTCAACAAAAAAGAAAGAAATGAATGTGTGTATAAAAAAGCAAAAACATGAGACAAATTTGCACCGATTTTAACGATATATGATTGCTTCGAAGCAAAGTGCATTCAATTTTTCCAACTTAGAGGCTGATCTTTTGCTTTTTGTTTTATTTATTTTAATAGATATTTTTGCATATTTTTCAGAAATCGGTGTCTAAATTTTCTTAAATATACATAGTTTTTATTATTCATTTATACGACTGTTCATATGGACAGACTGCGGAGATAATTTCTTCCTCATGCCATGCGGCTCTTTAACTCCACCCGGGGGAGTAAAAGCCCACATTAAACCCCACCCCTACATTTGCATATTACCCTATTTTTATTACAGTGTGTATTTTTGTAGCACTATTTAAATACTCTATAGTGACACATTATATTGGGTATTTTTGTCTTCTATATCTTTTATTTTATTATCTTATTTTTCAACACAAGGATACAGCTGGAAGTGGGAATTTGCCTATGGGGATGAATAAAGTATCTATCTATCTATCTATCTATCTATCTATCTATCTCTATCTATCTGTTTAATTCAGATTTTATTGTTTTGCATATTTAGGGATTTTGCGTCGTGGTCTGACTGTAAATCTGTTCAGTGTGTTGAAAGTTAATTTTCGTTGTATTTCACAATTTTTTTTTGTAGATCTGTAAGTATTTTCATTTTACTAATTACAAAATAATTTGGTGCATAATGTTTTATGATTATTGATAATATATCACGAAAAAAAGTGAGCCGAAAGGAAAATAGTTGCTTCTAGAAAACGAACCGTAACTAGCCTGATAAACCAGTTATCTTGGATGCGACAGTAGGGGGCAGTGTAAGGCTTCACATGACGACTTGATAATGAGGACTGGAGCCACCATTGGCATCATTTTTACGCTCATTTTTCTTCATTTAAGAAATGAAATGATCTGCATTTATATAGCGCTTTTCAAGTCAATGACTTCCCAAAGTGCTTTACAATGTGCTTCACATTTCCCAATAGCGGCCGTGCAGCCATGTAAGGCGCTAACCTGCATATTGGGGGTATTAGGGGTTCAGTGTCTTACCCAAGGACACTTTGACATGTAACACGGAGGAGCCGGGATTGGAACTGCGATCTCTTGATCCCAAGACGAGCGCTCTACCTCCTGAGCTACTGTCGCCAAGAGTCTATCGCGTCAGACTCTCGGGAAACACGGCGATGGAAATCATTTCAAGCATTTTCAAGCACCTCAAGTATTTCCTGACCTTGAAAACACAACATTAAAATTCAAGCATTTTCAAAGGTGTCAGGCACGCGTACGAGTGCTGCCTCCGGCGTAAAAAGTTAGCGAAATTCACCGGGGGGTACAATCGTTCCCGATAATTTCCCCGCTCGATGGTAGCATCAAGCTCACCGAGTCTCGGCGGAATCGGTTTCGGTTTCAGGAGCGATCTTGCAAAAGCCCTCGGGGTGATGGCTCGCCTCCCCCGGTGACCGATCGTGACGCCGACAGTTATCCGGCTCGTAAAATCGAACGGCGCTCGTTAAGGTGAGGGTAACGGCGTGATGGAGCGCCCGGGGGGCAGGTGGATGTCATGTGGGGGTGCCGAGGGACCAATGTTCCCTCTAATTTGCCAGGGGTCTGAGCGTTCACACAAAGTCGGTGAGCAACGCTTGAAACAACAGTGAGCAACGGCAATCCCAAGTATGGCAACTAAGTCATTATCCAACATGTCCAAAACTTGACATCAAGTTACATTTTGCTGAGTTTCCGGCAATGCAAAATTATTTTTCTCTTTTGAATACTATTGCAAAGGTTGTACGGCCTACAAACGTCATTTGATCTTACAATTCTTTCACAAGATATCCAATTCTTTTTATTTCCTGATATATTTTGTCGCATCATATTAACATTTTTGGGGGCTTATTGAGTCGGTCGCACGATACAGAACTGTATTTCATCACATTTTTTTAGTGGAAGTACAATGTTGGCAACAAGATTGACTTGGTATAATTGGAAATGATTTGAATGCAACACAATCTTTTTCTTCTTTTTTCCGTATTTTCTTTCTACTTTAAAAAAAAAATTCTTTAAAAAAAATCTCATTGTGTTTATTTTTTCCTCGCTGTTACTTCTTTCTTTTTGTTCTCTATTTACTTTTTCCTACATTTCTTTCTTTTCTTTTTTTCTGGTATTTTTCTAAATTTCTTTCTTTTCTTTTTTTCTGGTATTTTCCTAAATTTTTCCTTCTTTTTTCTCATCCTTTTTTTCTCAGCTTTTCACTACTTTTTCATTTTGGTATTTTTTTCTTGTTTGTTCTATTCCCCCCTTCCTTTAAGTCATTTTGTGCATAATTTTACATCATATTTGGTCATGTTGGGATGAAAGAAGCAAAAACAACCTGAAGAGCCGTTTAGGACCCGAAAGAGCCGGTTCTTTTTAGTGAGCCGAGCCGAAGAAGCCGGTTCTCAACAAACTTTACTAACTTTACTCAACTTCGTTTTACTTCGACTCGACTTCAAAATACCGCATTTAGGACACAACGTCAACGTATTTTACCTTCATGCACTGTAACTTTGACTTGAGTCGCTTCTTAATTAGTAATTTTGAGCCCTCATTTTTGTGCGCTTTCTAGATTTTCTTGTGCGCTGAGAATGTGCGAGCAGTGCGCAATTGCGCGCCGGCGCAGTTTAGAGGGAACACTGCGAGGGACATCAATCCAGACGCGAATCGAGCCTAGGGTCAGTTCGCGACGGGAACGCCGTGTCCGAGGGGGGACGTTTCTATGGCGACGGCACGCCGATTCTACGAATAGAGCTTCACGGAAGGGAAGCGTTAAACTATGGGATGGATTTATTGCTAGAAAAAAAAACATTTTCTTTACTTTGGTTGCCATGGCGTTGGCGGTGACAGCCCAGAATTTCGTCTATTTTTATAGCGCATATTATAATCATAATTGTTATAAACATGCCATGTTAAGTTGAGTACAGAGTTATAGGATTTATTATTTTTCAACTGCAGGCATAACGAGTCGATAAGCTCGAACTTTGATGGAGACTCTTAATTTGAAAAACAAAAACAAAAAACAATAAAAATCGGTTTAAATTGTAAGAAAAAAATCAATAATTTCAATTGTATAATAATTTGAAAAACTATATATTGTGTTTTGAGATACTTCTTGTCCTGGTTGCCATGGTGCCCAATTGGCCCCGCCTATGTGGCGCCAGCTGCAGCTCGTTGAGAGATTGGCTTTCTGTCTACATTAAGCTCAGCGCCCTCTTGTTCCTTTGTCAGCCCGTCAAATGAACTTCTGGCCCACAAGACGTGGGTTCTGACTCGGTCCTGTTTTCCTGTTGATATTTCCAGTCCGGTATTGTTCCTGTTTATTTTTGTCCTGTTTAATTTCAGGTTCCAGTTTTCTTTCCGTCTGTTTTCGTCCTGTTGTTATTTTCTCCAGTTTTTGTTCCCATCTGGTTTCTCCTGTTTATGTTGGATATCCTGATTCGTTATCTATCTGGTCTGTCCGGTCCTGTCCGGTATCGACCCCATCCGTCCGGTATCAACTTGGGCAATTGGAATCGATCTCGTCTGTCTCTGGGTTCCTGTCTTTCCGTGTCAGACCGGCTGCCTAACGTGCATGACTCCCCATTTCTCATAAAATAAAGGCTTGTGTGAGAACATCACGCGATTGGGTCCTGATCCTGTTCTGGTTCCTGATACTTCTTCATCATTGTTTTATTTCAAACAAATAACACAAATGTATTTTCTTTTCATTAAACTATGAATATTTTACCAGGTATCAATAGAACAATATTCACTCTTATTTTATTACTTATACATGTGAATTGCACATATATAGTAAATTGTATGAAAATAATTGAATGGAATAATGACATTTTAATGAATTTATTGTAATACTACAACTACAAGTACTTAGATTAATACATATATATATATATATATATATATAGGAAAAATAACCATGATAATATAGAAAAATAATAGTAGTTAAAATAACAGTAGTTAAAATAACATAACTGCAATATTAACATTTGAGAATAATAGTATTAGTAGTAATAATATAATAAAAAATATGGATGTCATTATAAAAACGCTAATATTATTTCTTTTTGCTGTTTTTAAGTCATATATGTATTAAAAATCACCAATTTTAATTTACATTTGGAATACAATGTGATTTGTCGTCTTCTTAATGTTAAATAAATTGAACTAATTAAGAACTTATTAGTCCCTATATCGAGAAAATGCTTCCATAAAAATTCAAATGATATAAATGAATAAAAAAATAAATAATTAAAAAGTCATTTAAATAAATAGATAAATAGAATTAGTTTTAACAGTTAAAACACTCAAAATGTGGCAAGGCAAAGCCACAGCTGACATGCAAGATGCACCAAACAAATATATAAAAAAGAAAAGACAATTAGAGCAAAATTTAGTTTTTGTGGTTGATTTCAGTATTTAGGTATTTATAAGCTATATTTACATATAACTTTGTGTAATAAGCCAATTTAGGTCAAATGAAATAAGTGTAAAAAGCATTGTATATCTTATAAAGCACATTGCAGAGTGTATGTAATGCAACATTGCATTAATTCATGAATCGTGAACACAATTTTAGCATCAATAAACATAAAAAAATGGAAATATTTCGGCAATTAAGGGAAAAACGATTTTCTATCTATGTAGTTTTCTTTTTTAAATCAATTTATCTTATGGTTTTGATCATTGTCTTGTTGGATTCCATTTATCATTGTTAGTCATTTAGATCAACATTGAATCATTCAGAAATCCTCACTGAACGGAGTTTGCTGCACTGAAAGTAAAGGGGCTGAATCATTTTGCACACCCGTTTTTTCGTTTTTTATCTGTTGAAAATATCCAATAAAGTGTGTCCCACTTATTGTTGATGCTTCCCAAGAAATTACAGTTTTATATCTTTATGTTTGAAGTCTGAATTGTGGCAAAATGTCGCAAAGTTCAAGGGGGCCAAAGAGTTTCGCAAGCCACTGTATATCAATATTAACCCGAATGTTTCCATTTTTTTGTAATAATAATATAAAAAAAAAACATCTACCGAATTATATTAACATTGTATTTACAATTACCATAATTTCTGGATTATAAGCCGCACCTAAAGGACAAAAATGTCCTAGCAAAATAAAAGTGCACCTAATGAGCTTATTTTTGTGGTGAAACCAGATTTCATTTTGTTAGTTTATCTTCTACGAAATACCATTTAAAAAAAAAATCATACAACACTAGCTTTTATTTATTTATTGATTTAATACAACTCTGGTGCGGCTTATATAGTAAACCAATTCTACAAAATACTATTTTTAGAAAGTGCACCTGATAATCTGGTGTACCTTGAAGTAGTACTTGTAGTATCACTTAAGAAAATGCAAATAAATCCCCCAAAACTATGAAAACCGTAGTAGTTGCTCATCTAGATGCAAAAAATGTCCCATTTTATTTGGGTCTCACTGCAATCCCCACCTGCCTTGGGGGAGGTCTTCGTTTCCTATACACACACCGTTAGCAATAGCTGATGTGCTGGTGAGTATGGAAAGCCGTTTGTGTATCAAACCCGAGACTAAACTAGAAATGAATAGCAAGGCAGTACTGTGCATTAGATACTTTAGTAGAATTACAAGTAGTAGCGAGTAGTAGCTAGCGCAGTTAACTAGTGCACTGCAAACAGGGTTGGGTAGGGTTACTTTAACTTGATTACTTTCAATGACTTTTGGATGACTCCAATAGCAAATATGCTAATAAAAGACAAAGGAAACTAAATATGAATAAAATGATGACTCACAACACGTGGTAAGCTTTCTCTCCTGGCTTTGATCTCTTTGATCTCCGGCAAAACGAACATCAAATGCGACAGAAACAAAATGAAAATAAATCCAAACAGCTTGCCAACATCATTTTTGCCGTTCCATGAGTTCCGTTACTCCCCAAGCCTGCGCAAAATTGAGTCATTTTATTCATATTTAGTTCCTTTTGTCTTTAATTAGCATATTTGGTATTGGAGTCATCCAAAAGTCATTGAAAGTAATCCAGTTAAAGTAACCCTGCCCAACCCTGCGGATCAGTAACGAAAAAAGTGTACTAGCGGATAATACATGGACTTTAAGTGGACGTCAAAGCTCCGAGTTTCGGAATTCCGACTGAAATCGGTAAAACGACCTACTGGTAAAGTCATTGTTACCTGCAAATTCCTCGTATTATTGGAAAAGCTGAAAGATTCAAGTAGGAGTGGAGCAGAGGTGGGTAGTAGCGTAGTACATTTACTCTAAACTTTTACTTGAGTAAATTTGTGTACTTTTACTCATTACATTAGGTAACATTGAAGTCCTTACTCTGTTACTTAATAAATCTCCTCCACGTAACTATGCTTCTGTCTGTCTCCGCTAAGGCACATTTATTTAGGTGCAGAACTCCGGCAGGCTCTACCATGCTCGACCAATCCAATGTATCAGTCTCGTCAGGTGACCCTATTCAACTATTGTGGGGGGATTTTTGTAGACAAATGAAACTGATCGAAAATGGCGCTTAAAAATACCGACTACGAAAAGACAGAAGAGGTGGAACACCCCTGGCCTCACCTTAAAAGCATGATTCCCTTAAATAGAGTGCCAAACACCTACTACAATATGCAATGTCTCCTTTGTTAAGTTCATGGGCTAGCTTGTTGTTTTGCTTGCAGAGCCTGTTAAGATAAAAATATTGTACATCTCTTAATGTATTTATTTGATGTATACTAATATTATCTTATCGTTTATTAGAGCACTTGAATTTACGTTAATTATTTTAATCTACTATTGAATGAAAAGTATTTTTTGTTGATTGGATGGACTTTGATCATTGGATGATCTGATTGGTTGTTTTAAAAAAAGCAATAAGTACGACGTTGCTACAGTTACTCAGTACTTGATTCATGTTTTCACCGAGTACTTTTTTACTTTTACTCAAGTAAGTATTTGGATGACTAATTTTACTTCTATTTGAGTCATACTATTCTGAAGTAACGGTACTTTGACTTAGGTAAAATGTTTGGCTACTCTACCCACCTCTGGAGTGGTGTAAAGTAGGCTTAAACGTATCTGCTCAAGGTGTGTATTTCGATTCAGTTTCATGCTCCCTGTCTTTGTTTACGTTTCCAGGGGGTGGTCTGTGGTCTTTTCTCTTCGTCTCAGTACTTTTCCACCCTTGTGACTTCAATAAAGCACAGCGCAGAAGGGGGGAATCAGAAAGAGTTGGGCTAGCGAGCTGAAAGCAGGTAAACTCCTTGCTCTTCTGACCTTCCTTCTTTCTCCAACTGCAGTTGTTAAGAAAACTCAAAAAGTCTCATGCCTGGTGTATTTTCTAGCTTTAGCCAATTTTCATAGCTCTCCCACATGTAAATGGTCGTTTTTAGACCCAACAAGTGAAACAGTTGTCCCTTACTTGCCGGATTTGTGCAACTATGGATATCGAGGAAATACTATTACTAATACTACGATTCAATAGTAGTACTACTATTGGTAACGTAAAACTGCTATAACTGCTCCATGTGACCAAATAATCAGATAAAAAACACTTATATTTTTGTTAATGCACATTTAAACAATGATTACTCTGATTCTTCAAAAATAAGTATATTTGAAAAATAAATGAATACATAAATGAAAATATATATAAAAAACTAAAAAGATAAAACTGAAATTAAATAAAAATTAAAATAAAAATTGAAAATGGATAAAATAAAAAAATATATAAAAGAAAAAAGAAAACAAAAACAACATTAATACTAATGAAAAACAACATTAAATACAAATACAATGAAAATTATAGAGCTTTTTAAATAAATGATTTCGTAAATAGTATGTAAAAATATTTGTTTTTGGTCATTTTTGTCAGTAGACCGTTTTTTTTCTTTTTCGTTCCCAGATAAAATAGATCACCCCTGCTATTACATTCATAAAATGAATTTCTTGATTCTAGTAGAGTGATTTTCTTGAATAAATCAATCAATAGATACATACATTAATGAATTTAATCAAAATAAAAATCTGTCATGGAAATTGGCTCCTGATAATTAAAAAAACATTTTTCCTTATTGGCATTTAACGGTATTCATACAAAAGTCTCAACTGGTGGGAATGAAGTTCCATAGGCACCAGATTGAGCTCTTTTACTAGTTATTATTTTTATTAGTTAAACCGATTTTACTCTATAACAGAGGTTAACAAACTTTGAAACTGAAATCTCCTTTTTTGTTACTGATTAGCTCAAAGGGCGACCAATTTAATATGCATCTGTAGAGAAAACAAGTTATGTTATTACTATGTTATTATGGTGATATTACCGTTTGTACTAAGATTGAAGGATATTATAGGCTCAGTTAACCTTGAAAAGGGGCACTGAGTGATTTACACGTACAATCGATAGGCTCATTTTCAAAATATTTCGGGAATAATTGACTATGTATTTAAAAACACTGAACATGACATTGACTTCTCACCTTCAAGGTCAAAAGAAAAAGTTCCCAGACACCAACTAGGTGTCGTTCATTAAAAAGCTAAGACTTGAAAGGCCACTAACAGTTTCCCTGATACTCCTTCATGATAGCTTATCCTTTAAAAAGAACTTCCAGGTGCTAATCAAACATGACATAGATTTCTCATGCGAGTTTGAAAACATATTTCCTAGAAAATATCAATCACCGGTGAGCTTGTTTTTACAACAAGTCCGCGAGTTACTCAGGTGTTCTTAGAGAGCTACACGGAACACCCGGGCACCACGTAGGTGACCCTTTCTCGAGACCAGGGATAGTGAAACTTTGTAAATGTAAGGGAAATTGTTGTCTAAACGTGTCTTTTATCCCCTTATATTTTTATACTCTTATACTTTTATACTCTTATATTTCTATACTTTTATATTTTATAGTACATTCAATACGCGTGTTTTTACAAATCTATGTTCAACTCAATACAAATTCGAGCTATGCTCAGAGGCACGCACCTTCAAGGTCAAAAGAAAAAGTTCCCAGACACCAACTAGGTGTCGTTCATTAAAAAGCTAAGACTTGAAAGGCCACTAACAGTTTCCCTGATACTCCTTCATGCTAGCTTATCCGTTAAAAAAAACTTCCAGGTGCTAATCAAACAGTGAATTACCGTGGTGTCCAAGGCCCCTCATGCTAGCCTATTACATAAATAAATTATTTTGCTAATCTAACTCCCAGGAACCACTAGAGTCCCAGACCTGGGCGCTCCGGTCCTGGAGGGCCGTATGTTCTACATGATTTTTGAGGTTTCTCTGATCCAATACAGGTGATTCCAATCACCAGTATCGTTAACGAGCACTTGCTAGCTTGCTAACGAGGTTATAATTTGTATCACCTGAGTTAAAGAAGAGCAAACTTCAAAATCTGGCAGGACGTATGGCCCTCCAGGACCGGAGCGCCCAGGTCTGCGCTAGACGGAGGAAGTCCGTGATTGCTCGCAATGTATCTGGGTTAAGGGGTATCTTCGATGTTTATTGTTATGTTAGCTTGGCCCCTAGTGTAAAGGGGACTCTTTTTTTCTATGTTTATTGTCAGGTTAGAGTGACCCCTAGTGGTCAGCTGTGTATATAAAACTAGGTAGCCAAATAAATCGTCCAATTAGAATGCCTTTTACGAAGACTTTTGTCAATAATAATAATAATAATTTCCTTGTATTGTCATTCTGTGTAACAATGTACACAGAACGAAATGTCGATTACACCTGACCCGTTGTAGCGAGCCGATGCAGCCGCAGCCAACAGAGGGCGCCGCCGACCACTTTTTAAGTCTTAGGAATGACTCGGCCGGGGCGCGAACCACTGACCTCCCAGTCTCAAAGCGGGCGCCTTACCACCCAGTGTCCCTAAAATTTAAATAGCTGGCCACTTTTATATTTACTTTGTATCGTTTATTTATTTTATTAAGATATTTAGCAAATTTGTCGAAGATAAAAACAACAACTTCTGAGCTAGCCGGAGTTTTTCAAATTTAGCGCTTTAAAAAAGGCAACATTTATAACTTTGTTTGGATTTTGAGTTTTTCAAAACCAATTTGACTAAATGGTTTATTTATATAAAAATAAAGAAATATAACACATATCTAATCGTTCAAAAGTGTGAAGTTGTTTGGAAATTTGACAAAAGCTTTTTTCAAATAAAAATCATTATTTCTTCCCAGTGTCTTGAATAACGATTCTATTTTATTTTGAAATCGATTTGATCAACCCAGAAAGTGTAAATTTTCATGGAAAACACAAAATTGCATGGGTGACCCCAAACTTTTGAGTGGTAGAGAGTACATGATAATGTCGGCATATTAGCTTCATATATTAGCTTCTATTCTGAAAAGACTTATTTCTAAATTCTCGTTTTTTTTTTTTGCAATAAAATAAAATAAAATGCTGAAAAATAGAGATCTTTCTGAAACAGCAACAATGCTATGAAAAAATGGGTTATCGTTTCTCTTTTTCCCTCATGTACTGTATTGCCAAACTATCGGATTCAAGACTGTATTGGTGGATGAAAAAAAATATATATATCAATATTTTTACCACAGTGTGGCCCACCCCTGCTCTAGACGTTCATTAAACTTTGGATACAGGTAATGGATAACAACTTTTGCCCTGCAGCAAGCGCAATATTTTGACAACCAAATTAAAGTCCATGTTCCCACCTCGCTCGTCTAATCTTCGCAAAACGGAACAGGGCTAACTGTATCTCAAACGGCTTCCCATATGTGCGGGTTACGTGGACGAGGAGGCGTGAGGATGGTGGATGCAAAGTGCTCAGTGAGTACAAATAAGCCGCCGCCATCAGCAGCCCGTGGGGTGGGCGGGGAGGAAACAAAAATGGGGTTTCGGGGTACACAGAGGAGGCGTGGCGGTACTCACTGACAGCCTATAGTTGCGCATCATTTTATCAAACTCCTCGTCAATTTTTTTGTACTTCTCCTCAGTTCGCGGCGTGAGTGAGAAAGGTTCCTCGGGGTCCGGGCTCTCAGAGTCCCGGTGCTCTTTCTTGTTCAGAGCCTTGGTAGGCCAAATAGAAGAGGAGGAGGATAGGGAATAGGAATAGAGGGATAGGGAAAGAGGATAGGGAGGAAGAGGAGGAGGCGGGGTTAGAGATGCTAACAAGGGTAGGAGTGTACTCACGCCGTAGCGCTTGAAGAGAGAGTCCAGGTCGTCCGTCTTGGTGCGGTATTTGTCCTCGTTTAGCGGACTTTGGTCGATGGAGTCGTCCCCGTCGGGTTCGGGGCTGTTGCAGCCGTTAAAGGATTTCTTTCGCAAGGTCTATGAGGGAGGGGGGGCACATTTGCATACAGACAGGAACGTGTTATCCAGAGAATGTTACAATCAAATAAGACCCACCTTTTCAAGGACTTCAAGCACTTTTTAAGGACTTTCAAAACCAAATTTCCAGTACTATTAAAAGAAGAAATCCAGGGCGGATCTGCCATTTTTAATATTTCCTGTGCATTTTGACAACGTGATTTTTAGATTCCGAGTAAATCGCAAATATATTTGAGGATCCGAACAACACGCGTGTACATAATTTCCATACACATCACTACCACTAGGAAACGCTACTTTTCTCTTTGCATGGTCCATAATAATAGTGCATAATGTATACCGTAAATTCCGTACTATAAGCCGCTACTTTTTCCCCTAACTTTCAACCCTGCGGCTTATTCAGTGATGCGGTCATTTTCCCAACGGCCGCCAGCGGCGCTCGAGTGTTGCTACCATTAACTGCCCTGTCAAAGCTATATTATTATTAGTAAAGCTTTGAAAGCTGTCTCGGTGTACCGTCTTTCTTTGTAAATATGTGTAACCCATGTATAAAATGTATTTGCAACTGTATATTTTTGTAATGTATTTGTTTGTATTTATTTTAGACACTTATTCTGGTGTTGCACGGGTGAATGAAAAAGGAGGGGCGGAACAAACGCGGGGTGCCGAGTTTAAGTGGGGACCGCTAAAGGTGAGGGACACATAAGGAAAGAAGAGGGGGTAAAAAGTTGGTTAAAGAAAAAGGAGTTGCGTGAGTAAATGTGTTCATCTGATATATTTTTCCCACCCTTACCTATGGAAATATACACTTTTTTCCTTGGATTACTTTCAACGGGACCCGGACTCTGCAGGTCTGCATCAAACCTTAAGCACCGGTATCATTTTCCGTTCATTTTGCCGGCTGTGATTTTTGGACTGTGGACTTTAATGAAGGACATTTAGTTTCAATGGCTGGACTTGAAGTCGGGTTTGGGTTAATTTTGTGTTTGTGTTACATGTTTAAATGTGGGCGCATGCGGCTTATATACAGGTGCGGCTTGTGTATTTACAAAATCGGTTTTCCTCTTAAAATGTGGTGGGTGCGGCTTATAATCAGGTGCGCTCTATTGTCCGGAATTTACAGTACTTAATAATTACACTAACACCAGTGTCTGAAAAGTTGGCGGACACCAGGGCAGACAACTCTGAAAAGTTCCCTGCCCCATTTTTCACAACTTGAAACACAATAAGACGACTCATCGCAAAAAAAACCTGTTGTTGCAAAGTATTAAGGAATGATCATCAGAATATATAACAGAACAACACTTTAAAAGTAGGTTTATTATAAATTACTTACTTATTACGTGTATATGACATGGCTGTTTTCCATCTGCCATCAGTATGTACCTGTATTGACTCATCTTCATTCATGCAATGTTTGCGTTGCGTCGTCTTCTACAGGCCACGTGAACTCCTCTTTCCACCATGCTTTTAATCTATGTTTACATTTTGTAGCGTCAACAATTTTGTTAGCTTCTTTTGAATCTTTCTTCTGGGGCTGAGGTTTTGGCTTGATTCCTAACCACTTCTCCATTTTTCTTGTGTTCTCCGCGCGTCTACTTTGGAAAATGATATGCAAATGCACGACCTTATAACACTCGGGACAGTCCGGAAGCACGAAGTTATTCGATGCAGGCTTCTGATCGGCTGCCGAGTATGCAAATTGCCAAACGAAACGAAATTCCAAAATTTACAAACCGAACGAAGATTTAGAAATCGGAATAAAACAAACGTTTTTTTTTTTCTCCTTGAAACCATACTTAGAACATTCAACTCATTTCTATTCATGCAGTCCGAAATGATTAAAATTGGATGATTTAATCAATTTTTTCACTTCACAACTGTTATTTAAGGTCAACAAAAACATTGTGCCAGAAAACATACAAAAATGATTCACTCGGGAAGAGGGAAATTAGTGTATACATGTTATGTGACATTATTATTTGTTGTTGACTCGTTGTTTTTGTCCTGTTATTATTTTAATGTTCAAAATAAAAGTTTTCATTCATTCACCATGCACCTGTCCACTTGGGCGCAACCAGTAGGGGGCGGTCACACTTTGTAGGACAATGCTGTACAGACTAATGCCGGCTGCAGTTGATCATGAGGAAAGTCACCAGAGAGTAGTGGTGTCATATTTAAGCAGACTTGTAAGAAAAACATTGCAACAAAATAAAGCCTTAACAAAACGTCACCTGAAATTCAGGCACATTCCAACTCTTGAGGACACAAAATTAAAATTCAGGCATTTTTATGGATTTCAAGCTCTCGTACGAACCCTGCCATTAACCCTGCCTTGTATGCCCATTTATAAAATTTCGTTTTGTTAATTTTTGTTCCTTAATTGTTCTTCAAAGTAAATTGTAAATCTGTTATTATAAAATATACCAACTGATTTTAGCGGTCACATGCTAGAAAAAGTCTTTTCACAGGGGCTGGACTAGTCAAGTAATTGAATAAAAAGTACCTTAGCTGTAAGGCTGAGGATCTTTTGGAGGCTCACAATTAAATGACGATAATGATTCAAGGGTGGGGCAGCACGGCGGCGCAGTGGTTAGTGCGTGCGTGGCACAGTTCTAAGGTCTTGGGAACCTCCTGTGAGGGTTCAAATCCAGCTACCGGACTTCCTGTGCGGAGTTTGTATGTTCCCCCCGTGCTTGCGTGTGTTTCCTCCAGGCACTCCGGTCTCCTCCCACATTCCAAAGACATGCATTTCAGGTGGATTGGCCGGTCCAAATTGTCCCTAGGTGTAGATAGATAGATGAGCAAGCGAGTTGTCTGTCCCTGTGTGCCCTGCAATTGGCTGGCAACCAATTCAGGGTGTCCCCTGCCCACTGCCCGATGATTGCTGGGATGGGCTCCAGCACCCTCGCGACCCTACTGAGGATAAGCGGTGCAGCTGATGAGATGATATGAGATTCAAGGGTGTAATATTTTATTAAGGGCAAAACGGCAGCACAGTGGTTAGAGCGGATGCGGCACGGTTCTGAGGTCGAACCTCCTGTGTGGAGTTTGCATGTTCTCCCCGTGCCTGCGTGGGTTTCCTCAGAGCACTCTAGTTTCCTCCCACATTCCAAAAACATGCATGTCAGGTTAAGTGGCGGTCCAAATTGTCCTTAGGTGTGAATGATCGAGCGAGTTGTCTGTCCCTGTGTGCCCTGCGATTGGCTGGCAACCAGTTCAGGGTGTCCCCTGCCCACTACCCGAAGATGGCTGGGATGGCCTCCAGCACCCCTGCTACCCTACTGAGGATAAGCGGTGATAATGGATAGATGGAAGATTTTATTATGAAACGATCACGTTGGGGCAGCAGTAGCTCAGGAGGTAGAGCGCTCGTCTTGGGATCAAGGGATCCCAGTTCAAATCCCGGCTCGTCCGTGTTACATGTCGAAGTGTCCTTGGGTAAGACACTGAACCCCTTATACCCCCAATAAGCAGGTTAGCGCCTTACATGGCTGCACGGCCGCTATTGGGAAATGTGAAGCACATTGTAAAGCGCTTTGGGAAGTCATTGACTTGAAAAGCGCTATATAAATGCAGATCATTTCATTTCATTTCATTTCATCGAGTTTTTTTTCTTTCCTTCACTAAGATTTGATGTGTTGTAGTGTTTATCGACTTCGCATTTATAAAAATAAATATTTCCACTTCCGTTTATTTATTTAAGAAAGTCAAAAAGTGACTGGAATGTGACTAAAATAGGGGCATATCATCGTATAAATTTTAACCCTTTTTTTCCTTAAAACCAAATTCTGTGACAAATATTCAATACATTTGCAGCTCAATTTATTTATGGTATTAAGGTGCAAAAAACTATATTATTATATTAAAGCGCCAGTGTGTAATAATTGACCATTAGGTGGCACTCTAATGCAAATGAAAACCACTGCCAAGGAGGACAGCAAAGCAACCAGATGCCAGACAAACATGGCAGCGACCTAAGATAGTGATTCCACTATGAAAACGAAATACACACATTGGTATGTATTTTTGCCTAGAGTTCAAATCAATGTTTTTTTTTTTTTTTTAACTGAATGAACATTTTTCATACCAGTAGGCACAACAGGTTTTTGAGTTTTTCCTGGCCCTTATGTAGGTTTTAGATCAGGGGACTGTCTGATAATACTCTGTAGTTTGCAATAGTCTGTGTCTGTGCAGCCCTTTGAGACTCCTTGTGATAAATAGCTATACAAGTAAATGTGACTTGACTTGACATAGGGTTTCTGGGTTTGTCCTTGCCCTCATGTAGGTTTTAGATCATGAAATGAAATGAAATGATCTGCATTTATATAGCGCTTTTCAAGTCAATGACTTCCCAAAGCGCTTTACATTGTGCTTCACATTTCCCAATAGCGGCCGTGATCTGTGCAGCCATATAAGGCGCTAACCTGCTTATTGGGGGTATTGGGGTTTCAGTGTCTTACCCAAGGACACTTCGGCATGTAACACGGACAAGCCGGGATTCGAACTGGGATCCCTTAATCCTAAAACGATCGCTCTACCTCCTGAGCTACAGCCGCCCCAAATCAGGGGATGGTGTCATAATAGTCTGTGGTTTGCAATAATCTGTGGTCTGTCCAGACCTTTGAGACTCCTTGTGATGAATAGCTATACAAATAAACGTGACTTAACTTGACTTGAGGTTTTTGAGTTTTTCCTTGCCCTCATGTAGGTTTTAGATCTGGGGATGGTGTCATAATTGTCCGTGGTTTCCAATAATCAGTGGTCTGTGCATCCCTTTGAGACTCCTTGTGATTGAGGGCTGAACAAATAAACATGACTTGACTTGAGGTTTTTGAGTTTTTCCTTGCCCTCATGTAGGTTTTAGATCAGGGGATGGTGTCATAATAGTCTGTGGTTTGCAATAATCTGTGGTCTGTGCAGTCCTTTGAGACTCTTTGTGATTAAGGGCCAAACAAATAAACAGGACTTGACTTGACTTGAGGTTTTTGAGTTTTTCCTTGCCCTCATGTAGGTTTTAGATCAGGGGATGGTGTCATAATAGTCCGTAGTTTGCAATAATATGTGCATCCCTTCGAGACTCCTTGTGATTAAGGGACAAAAAATAAACATGACTTGACTAAATATTACAACCTGTCTGTCCCTTTTAAGAATTTGCCTCTTGAGTTAAACAAGTCTCTAAGCATGTAACCGATTCATTAAGATCTTTCCGAAAATCCAATATTCCGCTTGCAAGCAGATTATTGCCTGAATGTAAACGTAGTCAACGACGGACAATATGGAATCGTGCATATTTTAGGGAACGGAACAACAGAAAAACCACCAATCCAACCAGGAGCAACCCCCAAAACCGGAGAAAAGAAACCTTTTGGATGCCTCCGACCGGAACGTCCTCCGCACCTGAACTCCGAAAGGCCGAGCGGCACCTCGGATTGGTGCGAAAGCTGCGGTCCCTATACGAGGGAAGGATTTCTTTCAACCCGATTTGCCGCCGAGCTAAGAAGCTTTGCGGCGGAGCGAACCGAAGGAAGGCGCCGTGACCGGCCGGGAAATCTCCCGCTTCAGAAATCAATTATGTCGGACTGTGAAGAATCCAAGAGAAGACAATTTGCTTGCTAGAAGGGGATCTGTCCCTTACAGGTAATTTGCATACCTATCACAGTGTTCAATTTACCTGTGAAAAGTGATGGGTCCCGGCGACTCGCATGCTCAAAAATCTATTGGTCCCAACAGAGATCTATGGCTCCCCAAAATTTAGTCTTATCGCGGTGGAAATTGTCAATCGGCGACAAATATATAATATAAATCTATATATTCATTCAGTTTTAATCATCAAATTATGAATTCATTTTCTGCATCAAATTATTGTTGGTACTACTTTATACAACATCATACTTCGTAATACAATGCATCAAAGCAAGTGAGCCGTTGGAGAGCCGGCTATCTTGAATGAGTTGAGCCGAAAAAGCCGGTTCTCTAAAAAGAGACGGACTTTTCACCACACAACTCGAGATCGGCGTGCAGACGAAAACTCGAACCGCGAGACCAAAACAACATCCGCCGGATCTGCCTGACGAAAAGTTTGGAGTGAGGTGAATCTTTGTTTAAAAAAAAATGTAATCGGGTAATAATGACAATTTTGTGTCAAAAAGGTTGCGTCCCAAGGACGCACGTTGTTTTGAGACTAGTCGTCCCCAGCAAAAATGATGCGTCTAGGACGCAGGGACGCGGGCAAACCAGAGCACTGCTATCATATAAGATTTGATTGTATTTTTATACGAATTTTGGCTAAAATATTTTGACTAAGGGGCAGCTTGGCGGATGGGTGGTTAGCGCAGAGGTTAAGGGATCAAGTCCAGGTACTGCAACCTCCCCGTGCCTGCGTGGGTTTCCTCTGGGCATTCCGGGTTACGAAAAACATGCATGTCAGGTTAATTGGTAGGTTCAAATTGTCCCTAGGTGTGAATGAGCGAGTGAGTCGTCTGTCTCGGTGTGCCCTGCATCTAGTTCCTGATCTCCCCTACCCGAAGATAGCTGGGATGGGCTCTGGCACCCCCGCGACCCTACTGAGGATAAGCAGTGCAGATAATGGATATTTTACTAAGATTACATTCAGAATTCAATAATATTTTGATTTAGACTAGAATAGAATAGAATATACCTTTATTGTCATTGTTACAAAATGGGTTGAACATATTGTGACTACGAAATTGGGCGTGGCACTCCAGTGTCACATTTAACAGTGAGGATAAAAGAAAACAAATATAAAGGAACATGGTTTATTTCATTCTCTCTGAACATTCCTTACAAAATTTCGTATATCCCGCAAGATTTTGCATTAATCTCGTTTTTGTGATTACTGGTTCTGAATATGGGTATTGTGGTATGAATTTGTAATGGTGGTATTGGCAGCGGGCAGCACGTGGCGCGGTGGTTAGCGCGTGTGCAGCACAGTTCTGAGGTCATGGATTCAAATCCAGCTACCAACCGTCCTGTGTGGAGTTTGCATGTTCCCCCCGTGCTTACGTGGGTTTCCTCTGGGCACTCTGGTTTACTTACACGTCCAAAAACATGCATGTCAGGTCCATTGGCAGATCCAAATTGTCCCTAGGTGTGAATGAGCGAGCGAATTGTCTGTCCCTGTGTGCCCTGGTTGTCCCCTGCCCACTGCCCGGAGATGGCTGGGATGGGCTCCAGCGCCCCCGCCACCCTACTGAGAATAAGCGGTGCAGATAATGGATGGATGAAAAATGAATTGTACCCAATAGAAGATGACACACATTGGAAACGGAACAGAGGGCGCACTGCATGCACTCTGCCATGTGAGTTGCGTCCCGATCTCAGCAAGTGTGCACGCGTGTTTTTCGTGGAAAAGGCTTAAAAGGAGCAAAGAAAGGCCGAAGCCACAATGGCGGCTCATGGAGGACGCGTGGCTTCTTTGAGGCGCTTTGCA
The DNA here is from genome assembly GCF_059441175.1 of Urocampus carinirostris. Taxonomy (NCBI): domain Eukaryota; kingdom Metazoa; phylum Chordata; class Actinopteri; order Syngnathiformes; family Syngnathidae; genus Urocampus; species Urocampus carinirostris. Next base: position 66,670,255 of record NC_142350.1, on the reverse strand, counting down.
AACGCCGCACAAAAGGCGCTCAAAAAAAAAAGGAGGCACAATCTTGGACGCAAACACAGTTTGGGATTGGCTTCCACCTTTCATGCGTTAAATACAAACACTGCAATGTAACGGGTCAACAGGGTTGGGTAGGGTTACTTTAACTGGATTACTTTCAATGACTTTTGGATGACTCCAATACCAAATATGCTAATAAAGACAAAAGAAACGAAATATGAATAAACTGACTCAATTTTGTGCAGGCTTGGGGAGTAACGGAATACACGGAACGGCAAAAATGATGTTGGCAAGCTGTTTGGATTTATTTTCATTTTGTTTCTGTCGCATTTGATGTTCGTTTTTACCGGAGATCAAAGAGATCAAAGCCAGGAGAGAAAGCTCACCACGTGTTGTGAGGCATCATATTATTCATATTTAGTTTCTTTTGTCTTTTATTAGCATATTTGGTATCGGAGTCATCCAAAAGTAATTGGAAGTAATCCAGTTAAAGTAACCCTACCCAACTCTGCAGGTCAACATATTATTATAGAGTGGACCTTTAAAGATAACAAAAGAAAACCCCGTTTTTATTTTAGATGATTCTGACCTTGGTTCTAAAGCGTTGTTAATTTTGTACTGTTCAATGTTTTTACATTGCACATTGTTTGTTGAGGGGCAGGAGCTCTAGCACCACCCAATGTCTGTTCCTGCACACCCCTGAGAAAACAATATTATATCAAGAATAAACAGTTAAACTTGTCACTTTAAGAACACATAAAATACATAAGGACGCAAAAAAATAACATATAAAATAATGCCAATTACAGACCAATATTAAACAGTTGTTTTACATCCATACACTTCAGCGTATGACACTGGGATGTTGATATGAGCCAAACATTCATCCATTCATCTATACACATCAACATCCATGCATTCATGCATCCATCAATCTATACATCAATATATGCATTCATCCGTTCATTCATACATACAAGCATCTATGAAATCATCCCTCCATCTATCCAATAGTGCATCCATCCAACCATTCATCCCACCATCCATCTATCTATGCATTCATTCTTTCATTCATACATACGAGCATCTATGGAATCATCCGTCCATCCATCCACTCACGCCTCATCTATATGCATCTATCCAATAATGTATGCATCCAACCATTCATGCATCCATCCATTCATCCATCTTTGCATTCATTCTTTCATTCATACATTCGAGCATCTATGGAATCATCCGTCCATCCACGCCTCATCTATATGCATCCATCCAATAATGCAAGCATCCAACCTTTCATGCATGCAAGCATCCAAGTAATCTCCACCCATTCATCCATCTATCAAATATCCATTCATTCATACATACATACAAGCATGCATCCATCTAGCCATTAATCTATGCATTTATGAGTGGGATTGACCCATTTATGTACAAAAGTCAATTCCATTGAAGTTGGGAAAAAGTTTAAAATGTCAGTAAAATTAGAATAGAATGACTTGCAAACCTTTTCTAACCCATATTTAAATGAATACACCACAAAGACAAGATTATCCATGTTCAAACTCATAAACTTTATTTCCATAAGCAAATAATGATAAACTTAGAATTTTATAATTGCAACAAGTGCCAAAGTAGTTGGGAAAGGGGCTTCTTCACCATTGTGTTACATCACCTTTCCTTTTAATAACACTCAATAAACGTTTAGGAAGTGAGGAGACTAGTTGTTGAATCGTTGATAGTGGAATCCTTTCCCATTCTTGCTTTATGTACAGCTTCAGCTGTTCAACAGTCCGGGGTCTCCTTTGTCTTATTCTGCGCTTTATAATGCGCCACACATTTTCAATGGGAGACAGGTCAGGACTGCAGGCAGGCCAGTCAAGCACCCGCACCCTCTTACTACGAAGCCACGCTGTCGTGAGACGTGCAGTGTGTGGCTTGGCATTATCCTGCTGGAAGAAGCAAGGGCGCCCATGGTAAAGATTCTGTTTGGATGGCAACATACTTTGTTCCAAAACCTGAATGTACTTTTCTGCATTAATGGTGCCTTCACAGATGTGCAGGTTACCCATTCCTTGGCCACTCATGCACCCCCATACCATCACAGATGCTGGCTTTTGCACTTTGCGTGCATAACAGTCTGGGTGGTTCTGTTCTTCTTTGGACCGGAGGACACGACGTCCACAATTTCCAAACACAATTTGGAAAACTGACTCATCAGACCACAGAACACTTTTCCACTTTGTATCAGTCCATTTTAGATGGGCTCGGGCCCAGAGAACCCTGCGGCGTTTCTGGATGTTGTTGATGAATGGCTTACGCTTTGCAACATAAAGTTTTAACCCACACTTACGGATATAGCGTCGAACTGTATTGACTGACAGTGGTTTTCCAAAGTGTTCCTGAGCCCATGTGGTGATGTCCTTTACACATTGATGTCGGTTCTTAATGCAGTACCGCTTGAGGGCTCGGAGGTCACGGGCATTCAATAATGGTTTACGGCCATGCCGTTTACGCACAGTGATTTCTCCAGATTCCCTGAACCTTTTCACAATATTATGGACTGTAGATGATGATATCCCTAAATTCCTTGCAATTGTACTTTGAGGAATGTTGTTTTTAAACTGTTCAACAATTTGCTCACGCAGTTGTTCACAAAGAGGTGAACCTCGCCCCATCCTTGCATGTGAATGACTTAGCTTGTTCGGGTCTCCCTTTTTTATACCCAGTAACAACTCTCACCTGTTGCTAATTCATCTGTTCACCTGCAAATAGTTGGTTGATTTCCATTCATCCACTTTCTGAGTAGTTATTGACACCTGTCCCAACTATTTTGGCACGTGTTGCTGTCATCAAATTACAGAGTTGATGATTTTCTCCCAAAACAATAAAGTTTATGAGTGAAGACAATAAATATGTTGTCTTTGCTGTGCATTCATTTAAATATGGGTTGAAAAGAATTTGCAATTTACTTGGATCAATTTTTATTTGCAATTAACACACTTTCCCAACTTCATTGGAATTGAGTTTTGTATCTATCCATGCATCGATGCATTCATCCATCTATGCATCAACCCATCCATCATTCATTCATCTACCAATCAATCTGTTTATCCATCTATTCATTCATCTATAGTTCGATCCATCAATCTATCCGCCTATCCATCCACCATCCAATCTATTCATCCATCCGTAATCCAGCAATCCATAATCATTCCATGCATCAATCCACCCATCAATACATCAATCTATCCATTCATCAATCTATCCATCCATCCACCTATGCATCTATTCACCCAGCCATCATATCCATGTCTCAGTCCATCCATCCATTCATCCATTTATGCATCCATCCATCCATCTATTTGTCCATATGAAAGATACCTAAGTGTATGGATAAATGAGTGGGATCAACCCATTTATGTATCCATCCATCCATGCATCAATGCATTCATCCATCTATGCATAAACCCATCCATCATTCATCCATTCAACAACCAATCTATTCATCCATCCATCCATTTATGCATCCACCTTTGCATCAGTCTATCTATTAAATGATCCATCAATCTATCCACCTATCCATACACCAACCAATCTATACATCCATCAATAATTCATCCATATAATAATCTATCGACCCATCCATCCACCTATGCATTCCACCACCCATCCATCATACCCATGTCTCAGTCCATCAATTCATCTAGCCATCCATCGGTCCAAACAACCAACCCAACAAAAGACCCACCATCCATCCATCCATCCACCTTTCCATCATATCTATGCCTGAGTCCATCCAGCCATCCATCCATTCATGCATCAATCCACGCATCAATACCTTAATCCAGGGGTGTCAAACTCATTTGAACTCGGGGGCCACAAGATAGAACAAACATTCTCTCAGGGGCCGGCCGGACTAATGAGGAAGGAAGAATGAAATGGAGAGATGGACAGAAAGAAACAAAGAAAGAAAGAAAGAGAGAAGGAAATGGAGAAAGAAAGAGAAAGAGAGAAAGAAAAGGAAAGATGGGATAAAGAAGGAAAGAAAGAAAGAAAACAAAGAAAGAAAGATTAGTAGATTGAGGAGAAAGAAAAAAGAGAGAATGAAATAAGAGAAAGAGAGGGAGAGGAAAAAGAGAGAGGGTGGGACAAATAAAAAAGAGAGGGAGAAAGAAAGAGAGAGAGAGGTAAAAAAGAGAGAGCGATATGAGGAACAAAAGAGAAAAAATAAATTGTGAAAGGGGGGAAAGAAAGAGAGAGAAAAAGAAATCCAAACAGAAATAGAAAGAGAGAAAGAGAAGGGGAGAAAGAGGGGGATGCAAGAGAGAGAGAGAAAAGGAAAAAAAGAGAGAGCCAAAGAAAGTAAAAAGACACGGAGAGCAAAAGGGAAGAAGAGGAACAAAGAAAGAAAAAGAGAGAAAGAGCGAGTGAAAGAGCAAAAGATAGAAGAGAAAAAGTTAGGACGAGAGACAGAGTGAAAGAGATAGAGTGAAAGAGAGAGAGAAAGAAAGAAATACAAGTACAGCGTTTGTGAGAGGCGCCTGGCTTTGGCAACATCAAGTGGACATATTTCAACCTGCAGCTTGTTTTTCTCTTGCGCTTCCCTCAGCGTTGTCTCGCGGGCCGGATACAATCCCTTAGCGGGCCTGATTTGGCCCGCGGGCCGGCATTTTGACACCTGTGCCTTAATCTGTCTATTCATCGACTCATCTTTGCATCCACCTATGCATCTATCCACCAATCCATCATCCAACCATGCATCAATCCACCCATTACGGATTCATGTATAAATTCATCCATCCATCCAGCCACCAATCAATCGATTTATCTGTCCATCCATCTTAGCATCCATCAATCCATCAATGCATCAATCTATTCATCGACCCATCAATTTATCCACCTATCCATGCACCAACCAATTTATTCATCCATCCATAATCCATCCACCCATAATCATTCCATGCATCAATCCACCCATCAATACATTAATCTATCTGCTCATCAATCCATTTATCCATCCACCTAGGCATCTATCCAGCCATCTATCATATCCATGCCTCAGTCTATCAGTTCATATATCTATCTATCCATTCAGCGATCCATCCATCCACCAATCCATCCAACCAATCACCCAACCAAACAAAATATGCCCACCCCCCATCAATCTAACCATTCAGCGATGCATCTATCTATCCATCCATCCATCCATCAATCAATTCATCCGTTCGCCCAACTAATGAAAATACACCCACCCACCCATCAATCCACTTATCCATGCACCAACCAATCTATTCATCCATCCATAATCCATTTATGCATCAATCCACTCATCCATCTATCTACTCATTGATCCATCTATCATCCACCTATGCACCTAGCTACCCATCCATCGTATCTATGCCTAAATCCGTCAGGTTATCTATCCATCCAGCAATCCATCTGTCTATCGAATCACCCAACCAACCAAAATACACCCACTCATCCATCAATCTAACCGTTACGCAATCCATCTATCCATCCACCTTGCATTTATCCACATATCCATCATATCCATGCCTGAGTCCACCCATCCATCAGTTTATCCATCCACCTATGCACCTATCCACCCATCCATTGTATCTATGCCTAAATCTGTTAGGTTATCTATCCATCCATCTATCCATCCATCCATCCATCTATCCAATCAAACAACCAACCAAAATACACCCACCCATCTATGAATCTAACCATTCAGCAATCCATTTATCCATCTACCTTGCATCTATACACACATCCATCATATCCATGCCTGAGTCCACCCATCCATCATTCATCCATGCATCAATCCATCCATCCATCTGGGAACCTATGTACCCATTCATTATATCTTTGCCTAAATCCGTCAGGTTATCTATCCATCTATCCATCCATCCAATCACCCAACCAACCAAAATACACCCACCCACCCATCAATCTATCCGTTCCGCAATCCATCTATCCACACATCCATCATATCCATGCCTGAATCCACCCATCCATCATCCATCCATCCGTCTATCCATCCACCTATACATGCACCGACCTATCTATTCATCCATCCATCCACCAATCAGTCTATTTATCTGTCCATTCATCTATTCATCCATCCATAATCCATCCACGCATCAATCTACCCATCAATACATTAATCTATCTACTCATAAATCCAATTATCCATCCACCTATACATCTATCCACCCATCTATTATATCGATGCCTCAGTCTATCAGTTCATCCATCTATCTATCCATTCAGCGATCCATCCATCCACCAATCCATCCAACCAATCACCCAACCAACCAAAATATGCCCACCCACCCATTCATCTATCTATTAAGCAATCCATCTACCCATCCATCATCCATCCATGCATCAATCCATCCATCTACCAATACATGCATCTATTCATCCATCCATCAACCAATCAATCTATTTATCGGTCCATTCATCTACGCAGCCATCCATTTGTCCGCCTCCTTCCCTTCCTACCCCCTCATCTATTCATGGGCGGCCTTTTCGCATTGTGCTCTTTTCTCCTCCTTCTCTCGCCCTGATTGGGATCCGCAGCCGAGCGGATTAACGCGTTGTGGCAGCGGAGGCAGCCCGCCCACAAGCCTCCGCGCACGTGCACGAGCGCACATGCGCTAGCTCTCGCCGGAGCGAAGGAACGCCGAGCCCCGCGACCGATACCGACACGCACGCACGCTAAAGTGCTTCTAAGCATACCGTTGCAGCCAAACGGTCGTATGCACCGTGACCCGCGTTAAGCCGAGTGCGTGCACGTGCGTCCGCGTGTACAGGGCTGCCTGCGTGACTACATCCACACTTGATAATTTATAGTCAAAAGCACTCGCTGAGAGGCTCACTGAGCGAGAAGGCGAGCGAGTGCATTTGGTGAGCGGCCAATTATCTTTGCTGTCGTCCTCCGGCCGCGGATTAAGCCGTAAATCGTAGGGTTGAGTCACCACGTCCTGACCCGGCCGGACCGAACCCGGGTCGGACCGACGCTCGGGGGGGGGGGGGGGGGAAATCTTCCCATGACAGCTGCCCGCCGAATGTAACATCTCATCTCCACTTTCGCTTAAGCTTTATCGATGTTAAGCTCCTAAACTCGGCCCTTGTTGTCGATTCGCCTTATTTTCTTGATTGCTTTTGAGTATTTCCATACCGACTTGGATTTCTTACTAGCATATTCGGATGAAAACATTGAGACAAGCTTTTGGGGCAGGGGTCCCCAACTTCTAGAAGCTGAGGGCTACTTTCTTGTTGGTGATTAGCAGGAAGAGCTACCAGGTTAACATCTCATTAGCACTGCTTATCCTCAGTAGGGTCTCGGGGGTGCTGGAGCCCATCCTAGCAATCAGTGGGCAGGGGACACCCTGAACTGGTTGCCAGCCAATCACAGGGCACACAGGGACAGAGAACTCGCTAATTCACACCTAGGGACAATTTGGACTGGCCAATCCACCTGAAATGCATGTCTTTGGAATATGGGAGGAAACCGGAGTGCCCGGAGGAAACCCACGCAAGCACGGGGAGAACAAACAAACTCCGCACAGGAAGTCCGGTAGCTGGATTTGAACCCATGACCTCAGAACTGTGCCGCACACGCACTAACCACTGCCGTGCTGCCCTTTCTTACTAAAATATTCGGATGAAAACATTGAGACAAGCTTTTGGGGCAGGGGTCACCAACTTTTAGAAGCTGAGGGCTACTTTCTTGTTGGTGATTAGCAGGAAGAGCTACCAGATTAACATTAATTTTTAAAATAAGTATCGTCACGGTTGCCATGGCACCCAATGGGCCCCGCCCATGTGGCGCTAGCTGCAGCTTGTTGACCGATTGGCTCCCTGTCAGTATTTAAACTCGGTCCTGTCAGTCCCCTTTTGTTAGTCCGTCTGCAAATCACCGCAGACCTTTTTCACCGGTCCTGTTTTTTTGCTTCTGTTTGTCTCCCTCTGTTTTGATCCAGACCACGTCTGCTCTCCCGTCCAGAATTACGACCTGTTTTGATCTTGACTACGCGTCTGTTCTCCTGTCCCGAATAACGATCCGTTTTTGATCTAGACTTAGTCTACTCTCCTCTCCTGCCTTTTGACTTGTTTCTGATCCCGATCACGTTTTTGCTCTTCTATCCCGTTTTTTTCATTCCCAACACCGCCATCGCTCGCCACAGAAGTTCCACTTCCGCGTTCAGAGCGACCTGCTCCCCGGACCAGCCATAACCGGATCGTGTATGCGATAATTTCCCTTCTTCCCAAAAAAACTGAGAAATGTTAAGCGAGTGGGTCCTGTTTCCATTCTGGTTTGTATACTGGACTGGACCCGGATTGTTTCCATCCCTACATTAGCATTGCGTGAGTCAATGTCTTGAACCTTCCTGTGTGGAGTTTGCATCTTCTCCCCGGGAACTCCGGTTTCCTCCCACATTCCAAAAACATGCATGTCAGGTTAATTGGCCGGTCCAAATTGTTCTTAGGTGTGAATGATCGAGTGAGTTGTCTGTCTCTGTGTTCTGCGATTGGCTGGCATCCAGTTCAGGGTGTCCCCTGCCCACTACCAGAAGATAACTGGGATGGACTCCAGAACCCCCCGCGACCCTACTGAGGATAAGCGGTGCAGATAATGGATTGAAATCAGAGTTGAAAAATCACAGAAGAAATGTGCCTAATATTTTTTTTTTTTGGATATTTTTTTTATGTAGCGCTTTTCAAGTCAATGAAGACTTCCCAAAGCGCTTTACAATGTGCTTCACAATGTGCTTCACATTTACCCATTCACACAGACACACTCACACACCAACAGCGGCCGTGCAGCCATGCAAGGCGCAAACCTGCTTATTGGGGGCATTAGGGGTTCAGTGTCTTACCCAGGGACACTTCGACATGTAACACGAAGGAGCCGGGATTCGGACTGCGATCTCTTGATCCCAAGACGAGCGCTCTACCTCCTGAGCTACTGCCGCCCCCTAATCAAATTTTTATCTCTGACCCATAGGTTCCAGACCCCTGCTTTATAGTATTTCAACTTCGAGAATTTCCAATTTCGAACCACTTTCCAGATCCTGTTTATCTTATTGTAAACAATACCAACTGTATGTAACATCCTACATGCCGTCATTTCTTTGTGTAAATATTGTGTAAATTATAACTATAACCTTATCCTCCTTGTTTTATAACCTTATCTTCTCTGTTCCTTATCTTCTTGGTTTCTTTACCTCACTGTGAATGTGTGAAACTGGAGTGTCATGCCCAATTTCGTTGTCACAATATGCTAACCCATTTAAAGCCAGGGGCGGCAGTAGCTCAGGAGGTAGAGCGCTTGTCTTGGGATCAAGGGATCCCAGTTCGAATCCCGGCTCGTCCGTGTTACATGTCGAAGTGTCCTTGGGTAAGACACTGAACCCCTAATACCCCCAATAAGCAGGCCGCTTACATGGCCGCTATTGGGAAATGTGGAGCACATTGTAAAGCGCTTTGGGAAGTCATTGACTTGACAAGGGCTATATAAATGCAGATCATTTTATTTTGTAACCATGACAATAAAGGTATATTCTATTCTATTCTATTCTAAAAAACATGCCAGGAAATGACATTTAAGAGGCATCACGTGAGGACAGGGGAGGACGACAACTTTGAGGATTAACCGACCGCGACCAGACGACTAACACCCGCTTAAACGAGGAGGTGGGCATCTGGAGGGGGACAACCGAGGACAGACTCGCTGAAAACTCTGCGTGTTAGCGCTTGGGAAAGCCTAGCACAACATAGCATAGCCTAGCACCGGGGGAGGGACGGTCCCGTGTAAAAGATGGCACACAAACACACAAACGAGACGCACTCTGAGCTTGAATATTGTATGAGACGCTCTCTGGGGCCACGCAGGAGCGTGCAAAATACCACACACGAGCACGCACCGATGCAAAAAATGAACACAAGCATAAAGAGGGAGAAAAGAGACAGCGTGGCATAGACACACAAAGACACGTAAAAAAAAAAAACAAATACACAAGCCTTTGCACACAAACAAGAGCAGTGGAGCTTGAGCTGATGTGGCCCGGAGCTGCCCAACGCCCTACCACATCCGCACGGACTCAAAGACACGCGCACAAGCGCACACTCAAAGGCGCACGCGTTTAAAAGCCATCTGCAGCTGCGACTTCGGCCTGCAGGAGGTTTTGCCGCTGCAGACTCGGACGGTTAGAAGAAGGTGAAAAAAAGATTTTGGGGAAAAAAAGCTACGGTCAAGTGATCTACAGTTCAATTATTGATCAAGAACATGAAGTCATCTCATCTCATCTCATTAGCCGTACCGCTTATCCTCATTAGGGTCGCGGGGGGGCTGGAATACATCCCAGCCATCTCCGGGCAGTGGGCAGGGGACACCCTGAACGGGTTGCCAGCCAATCGCAGGGCACACAGGGACAGACAACTCGCTCGCTCATTCACACCTAGGGACAATTTGGACCGGCCAATTCTCCTGAAATGCATGTTTTTGGAACGTGGGAGGAAACCGGAGTGCCCGGAGGAAACCCACGCAAGCACGGGGAGAACATACAAACTCCGCACATGAAGTCTGGAGCTGGAATCGAACCCACGACAGGTTCCCATGACATGAACTGTGCCGCACAAGCGCTAACCACTGCGCCGCCGTGCTGCCTAACATGAAGTCATGAATTGGGTTTTTTTTTAACTGCGGGGTGGCGGAGCCAGTGTTCCCTCTAAGCTCGCACAAGAAAATCTAGCCAGCGCACAAAAATCAGGGCTCAAAATTACTAATCAAGAAGCGACTTAAGTCAAAGTTACAGTGCATGAAGGTAAAAATAGAACGAAGTTGAGTAAAGTTAGTAGAGTTTGTCGAGAACCGGCTTCTTTGGCTCGGCTCACTAAAAGAGACCGGCTCTTTTGGGTCCTGAACGGCTCTTCGGGTTGTTTTTGCTTCTTTAATCCCAACATGACCAAATAGTATGTAAAATTATGCACAAACTGACTTAAAGGGATGGGGAATAGAACAAAAAAGAAAAAAAATACCAAAAAGCTGAGAAAAAAAGAAGCAAAAATGTAGAAAAAAGCCAGAAAAAAAGAAAAGAAAGAAATGTAGGAAAAAAGTAAATAGAGAACAAAAAGAAAAAAGTAACAGCTCGGAAGAAATAAACACAATGATATATTTTTTTAAGGAATTTATTCAAAAGTATTTTGAAGTCGAGTCGAAGTAGAACGAAGTTGAGTAAAGTTAGTAGAGTTTGTCGAGAACCGGCTTCTTCGGCTCGGCTCACTAAAAGAGACCGGCTCTTTCGGGTCCTAAACGGCTCTTCGGGTTGTTTTTGCTGCTTTAATCCCAACATGACCAAATATAATGTAAAATTATGCACACAATTCGCCCTATGCTGTCCCAGTCGGATGCGGGGATTATAATTCATGTATTTGTTCCTCCCGTCTCGATGACTGTAATGCACTACTCTCCGGTCTCCCGAAGTCGAAAATCAAGAGCCTTCAGCTGGTACAAAATACTGCAGCGAGGCTTTTAACTAAGACAAGAAAGTGTGATCACATGACCCCGATTTAAGCTAACCTGCATTGGCTTCCTGTTAGCTTAAAATGTGATTTGAAGGTTCTGTAGGTAGTATACATAATCATGCAAAGACATGTCATGATTGGTCTATTTGGAACACCTGTGGCAGCTTGATTGGCGCCAACAGCCCGGACAAGCTGATTGGTGGCCACACCCTTCTTAAGCCCCGACTTTAGTTCAAGCTTTGTCAGATCGTTGCGAGCTGTTGTGTTTCACTCAGGGAGCGTTCCCGTCCGACTCCGTCCCTGTTAAAACCTGTTTCCTGCCTGATTCCCGTTTTTCGACCCGTTTCCGAACCTGACTACGCCTGTCTTGCCTTCCGCCTGCCTACGACCACTATTACGAACTTTACATCGCCTCTGATCTTCAGCCCTGGTCAAACGACTTGCCATTCCCGCCTGTCTTCTTCCGACACGGAAGTGTCACTCCCGCCTTGTTCGTTCCGGCTCTCCGCCAGTCTTCGGAACAAGCAATCAAACAAGCCTTACTCTCACTCTCTTTCAATAAAATCTGAGAACCGCATGCAATTGAGTCCTGTGTTCGTTCTGGTCTGTGAGACTCCCTCATAACCTTTAGATTTAATTTCCCTCTATGTTCCGGTCCAGAGACTTCGCTCTGAAAACGCTGGTCTAGTAGTAATCCCAAGAGCCAAGAAGAAATCCGCAGGTTAGAGAGCGTTCTCCTTTCGGGCCCCGGTGTTGTGTAATGCTCTTCCCTCTGAGATTCGCAACCTCAGTGGAAATGTTTAAATCTAAGCTTAAAACACACTTCTACTCTATAGCATATGAATAACCTAAATTATATGTTGATAATATCTGTGACACCAACCCCTGATCTGTGGTTTTAGATCAGGGGTTGGTGTCATAATGGTCTGTGGTAGTCTGTGGTCTGCAATGATCTGTGGCCTGTGCAGCTCTTTGAGACTCTTTGTGTTTAAGGACATCACAAATTAACATGACTTGACTTGAGGTTTTTGAGTTTTTCCTTGCCTTCATGTAAGTTTTAGATCAGGGGATGGAGTCATCATAGTCTGTGGTTTGCAATAATCTGTGGCCTGTGCAGCCCTTTGAGACTCTTTGTGTTTAAGGGCGTCACAAATAATCATGACTTGACTTGAGGTTTTTGAGTTTTTCCTTGCCTTCATGTAAGTTTTAGATCAGGGGATGGAGTCATCATAGTCTGTGGTTTGCAATAATCTGTGGCCTGTGCAGCCCTTTGAGACTCTTTGTGTTTAAGGGCGTCACAAATAATCATGACTTGACTTGAGGTTTTTGAGTTTTTCCTTGCCTTCATGTAAGTTTTAGATCAGGGGATGGAGTCATCATAGTCTGTGGTTTGCAATAATCTGTGGTCTGTGCAGCCCTTTGAGACTCTTTGTGATTAAGGGTGTCACAAATTAACATGACTTGACTTGAGGTTTTTGAGTTTTTCCTTGCCTTCATGTAAGTTTTAGATCAGGGGATGGAGTCATCATAGTCTGTGGTTTGCAATAATCTGTGGTCTGTGCAGCCCTTTAAAACTCTTTCTGATTAAGGGCGTCACAAATTAACATGACTTGACTTAAGGTTTTTGAGTTTTTCCTTGCTTTTATGTAAGTTTTAGATCAGGGGATGGAGTCATCATAGTCTGTGGTTTGCAATAATCTGTGGTCTGTGCAGCCCTTTGAGACTCTTTGTGTTTAAGGGCGTCACAAATAATCATGACTTGACTTGAGGTTTTTGAGTTTTTCCTTGCCTTAATGTAGGTTTTAGATCAGGGGATGGAGTCATCATAGTCTGTGGTTTGCAATAATCTGTGGTCTGTGCAGCCCTTTGAGACTCTTTGTGATTAAGGGTGTCACAAATTAACAGGACTTGACTTAAGGTTTTTGAGTTTTTCCTTGCCTTCATGTAAGTTATAGATCAGGGGATGGAGTCATCATAGTCTGTGGTTTGCAATAATCTGTGGTTTGTGCAGCCCTTTGAGACTCTTTGTGATTAAGGGTACAAAATAAACATGACATGACTTAAATATCCCCCCCCAAAAACCCCAGAGAATTCAGGAAGGGGGTAAACACTTTTTCACAACACTGCAATTATACAGTAATCATTTTTTTCTACTTAGTGTCTTTTTTAAAAAAATCCCCACATAGTCCTACGAACCCTTTCTTAGATGTCACGCCTTTTCATTCCTTGTGCGTGTGGCATGAGTTCCCGTCATATAATTATACAAAAAGAAAAAATGAAAATCACCACGGAGTTACCTGGTTTAACCGCACTTGAGCGATAATTGCCCAAGCCTTAACAATACAAGTTTCGTCGCATGGAGATTTAACAGTCTGTCTTAAAGGGACCGTCTAAAAATGTCATTTTTTTTTAATAAAACTTGATGAGCTGGTCGTAATATCAGGTTTAACGATAACAAGGCACTTGAGTGAGTCCCAATAAATTATAATCTTGTACAGAAGCCCTTATTCAACACAAAGGCCATTTGAATTGAAAAACCTGACTATAAGTGTATCAATATACCGTATTTTCCGCACTATAAGGCGCACCGGGTTATAGGGCGCACCCCCAAAAAATAGTTTTGGTCCTATATTTTCCATACATAAGGCGCACCGGATTATAAGGCGCTACAATGGGAACGTCGACAAAACAGTCAGATAGTTCAGTCAAACTTATTAACCCCTTAACATTCGGACGTCTCGCAAAGAAGCAAATACGTGTCTCAGACATGTACGGAAACAGCAGAGTAAGAATTTTAGTGTGCAGGGAAACGGGGTTCTTTACTGTGCATATGACCATAAACACTTTGAATTGAATTTAGTTTAAAAATAGACTCATCGCAGAAACATCAAGATCGTTCTAAAACGAGATACCGGGAAAATATAAAGCCGCATAGCTCACCTAAGTTCTCTTGCAGCCATCACGTTCAATAATGATACGTAACCATGGTCTTCTTACAACCGTGAGTGTGGTAAATCCAGGAGAGTCAAATATTTACAAATACAGAATAGTAAAAAATGTTTTCTCTATGCCGTAGTGCAACCTAACGTGCGATTCACATTCATTTTTTTCGGCCAATCGCAGGTTTTGTTTTGCCCCTTTAGCCTATGCGAGCCTGTAAATGATAAAAAGGATCCGCCCCCTTTACCTCCGAATAACTTTAGCCAATAGTGACTGATTAAAATGATGATTGACACACTGGTTAGGAACTAAACGCCGGTATATAAATCCCAGCATACACCGCGGACGACTTGGCCTTCGGGGGAAAATCGAGTCGGCGGCTGCTTGCCTTAGTTGCAAGACTTTGCGACTTAATATTGATCCATATATAAGACGCACTGTATTATAAGGCGCATGGTCAGCTTTTGAAAAAAAATAAAGGCTTTTAGGTGCGCCTTATAGTGCGGAAAATACGGTACACAAAATGCCCGCTAAATATTAAAAATGAAAATATTTTCACTTAGTGACTCGTTACAGAGGAGAGAAGTCCGTGTGTGCTGGTACAACCATAACCCAACGAGACAAAAAAATAAATAAAAAACCAATCAGGATTCTGGTTACGCAGGCTACAGTTGAGTAACACCTGGGAACAATAGCTGTCAATGTAGGTCAAGTTTTCACATCAATTCATTTTAAATAATGACACTTCTTAAACTTTGATCCGTTTTTCTCAAGTCACGTGTTGATTGGATTTTGAATTTCTGTTGAAGTTGTGTACTGTTGCCCCCTTTGGAGCTAATGGAAGTGTATTCTTGTATTTCATAGATTATTTGTTGTTACACTGAAACAAACGTATTTTAAATAATATTTAGTTGTTTTTGAAAGATTCGGAATTGTAAAACAAAACTCTTTTAGTGATCTGAATTCGATTTCGTTTAGTGCGACTGAATGGCCACCAGTTGAGGGTGTCCCCTGCTCACTGCCCCAATATAGCTGGGATGGGCTCCAGCACCCCCGTGACCCTACTGAGGATAAGCGAGGCAGATAATGGATGGATGGATTAAATTTAACTATACGCTTAAAAGTGTATTAGAGTAAGAAATGAAATAGTGTTATGTCAGGAACAAATCTTGGTTTTTCAACAAGAGTACACAATTGTTTGAGTACCGAAACAGTTTTCCCACAGGAAGTAATGGTGTAGATTTTTATACGTTTCCATACATTGAATGACGATGAAGTGTTTGAGGAGTATGTTAGGAGTGACAAGATTGGATAGATTCAAAAATGAAACTGTGAGAGACAGAACTGGAGTAGTAGCGGAACTGAGCAAGCGTGTGGATAAGAGTATTCGGTTGGTTTGGACACATGGAGAGAATGAATGAGGAGCGAATGTTGAAGAGGATCTACAGAGCAGGAGTAAATGGAGGGAGACCAAGAGGAAGGCCACGATTGACTTGGATGGATGGTGCCATGAGTGCACTGCAGGAAAGAGGTCTAAATATAGTGGAAGCTAGAGCTCTTGTTGGTGATAGGAATGAGTGGAGAGGTGTTGTGAAAGGATAGTGTGATGTTTAGACGTGTTCTATGATGCGACAGGGGTAAACCAGTAAAGCTGTCGGGCCCTGCTGTTGAACAGTGTGTTGTGTCACCCTGACCCGAGTGACATGGTGGCTTTCTCGTGTCCCGTTTCATCTGGAGGGACAAAAGCAACAAGTTAGGCACCTCAGCACCCAAGTTGGTCAAACCTGAGTGTCGAGGTGCCTAACTCGTTTGGGTGTTTACGTTGGCCATGGTCAAATTTTTGGTGTTTTTTGCTACTTTTTCCTTTTTTCTTTTCTTTGTTTTTGTGTATGTGTTTGTCTTTCTGTAGGTCACCCCTCTCGAGGGATATGACCATGGTAGGTAGGTAGGTAGGTAGGTAGAAAGAAAGATAGATAGATAGATAGATAGATAGATAGATAGATAGATAGATAGATGGATAGATGTCTAGATAGATAGATAGATAGATGTCTATATAGATAGATAGATAGATGTCTATATAGACTGATAAATAGATGTCTAGATAGATAGATACAGATAGAAAGATAGATGTCTAGATAGATAGATGTCTAGATAGATAGATGTCTAGATAGATAGATGTCTAGATAGATAGATGTCTAGATAGATAGATAGATAGATAGATAGATAGATAGATAGATGTCTAGATAGCTAGGTAGATAGATGTCTAGATAGATGGATAGATGTCTGGATAGATAGATAGATGTCTAGATAGATAGATGTCTAGATGTCTAGATCGATAGATGTCTAGATGTCTAGATAGATAGATAGATAGATAGATAGATAGATAGATAGATAGATAGATAGATGGATAGATAGATAGATAGATAAATGTCTAGACAGCTAGGTAGATAGATGTCTAGATAGATGTCTGGATAGATAGATAGATAGATAGATAGATAGATAGATAGATAGATAGATAGATAGATAGATAGATGGATAGATGTCTGGATAGATAGATAGATGTCTGGATAGATAGATAGATAGATGTCTAGATAGATAGATAGATGTCTAGATAGATAGATAGATAGATGTCTAGATAGATAGATGTCTAGATAGATGTCTAGATAGATGTCTAGATAGATAGATAGATGTCTAGATAGATGTCTAGATAGATGTCTAGATGTCTAGATAGATGTCTAGATAGATAGATAGATAGATAGATAAATGTCTAGATAGCTAGGTAGATAGATGTCTAGATAGATGGATAGATGTCTGGATAGATAGATAGATAGATAGATGTCTAGATAGAAAGATATCTAGATAGATAGATAGATGTCTAGATAGATAGATAGATGTCTAGATAGATAGATAGAGATAGGTAGATGTCTAGATATATAGATACAGATAGAAAGATAGATAGATAGATAGATAGATAGATAGATAGATAGATGGATAGATGGATATATAGAATCAAAAGTGTACCTAAACAACAGTAAATACCTAAAATATGAATAAAACATTATTTATGTGAAGATAATAAACACAACAGTTTCAAACCAACCGTTTAGTAGCAAACACTGAGACACCATTCTCGTATTTCGCAATTGTAACTCGATCATTGTTCTCACCGTTTTCCTCTTTTCCATTCCCCTTTCGACTTTCTCGGGACCCGTTATTATCGGCAACAAAAGGAACAAATTCTCGATAAATTCTCAAGACCTGTTGTCGGACTAACGATCTCTCAAAATGATGTTACCCACCCGGGCAATTGGAGACACAGTGGTCGCTTATCTTACTGACGTTCAGCTGTGTTCGGGTTTGTTCGAGTTTACGATTTTTCATTCAAATACGGAAGCAAAATTGACTTAAATTTTAGGGCGGGAATCAGATTTGTTCGAATAGAATCATTCGAGTGCCGGAGAGTCAATAAATATATCGTAAATCGTCGTTTGAAACTTGCTTTATAAAGGATGTTTAAACGCTCATGTATTGCAACAACATGTCAAGTAGCCAATCAAAATCTCGAACTGTACCCTGACGTCCATCAGGGATAAGGCAATGATACCGTGGACACCCGTCAGTCTTTAATTGAAATCGTCAAAATCAAAGACTCCGGCGAATCTCCAAGACCTTACCTCGATGATATCGGCGTTGGTCCGGCTCTCGTGCGGCTCGTTGTACTCGGTGTACTTGAGCAGGACCTTATCCATGTCGGTGCTAGCGTACTGGAAAAGTTTGTTGGAGTGGTTGAAGATGATGAGGGCGATCTCGCAGTCGCACAGAACGCTCAGTTCGTACGCTTTCTTCATCAGGCCGAACTTCCGTTTGGTGAAGGTCACCTAAAAAGCAGGAGGATAGGTGGCGGGTTAGCCAAATGAGAGGTGTGGGCTACACATGAAGTTTGGATGGTTTTATGAAGTGCATCGAAATTTCATAAAAAGAATGGATACCGTTTCAGAGCCAGATTGACAAATTAATGTTATGCTAACAGCTAATCACTCAGCCTTCAACTTTAACATGTATTTATGCTCTCTTTTAATCACACACTGACACGAACCAGGACAGGGGCGGCAGTGGCTCAGGAGGTTGAGTGCAGGTCGAAATATATCCACTTGATGTTGCCAAAGCCAGGTGCCTCTCACAAACACTATACTTGGATTTCTCTCTCTTACTCTCTCTCTCTCTTCCTCTCTTTTTATCTCACTCCCTATCTATCGTTCACTCTCTCTATCCCTCTTTTTCTCTTTCTTTAGTCGTCTTTCTCTCTGTGTTTTTTTACTTTCTTTTGCTTTCTTCCTTTTTCATTTTTCTCTCTTTTCTCTCTCTCTCTCTCTCTCTCACTTGTTTTCTCCTTCTTTCTCTCTCCCCTTTTTTCTTTCTCTTTTCCTCCTTCTCTCTCTTTGTATTTCTTTTTGGATTTCGTACTTTCTCTCTTTTTTCCCTTTTTCTCACTATTTCTCATTTTATCTCTTCTGTTTCTCACTCTGTTTTTTCACTGTCTCTCTTTCTCCCTTTCTCTCTTTCTTCGTCCTACCCACTCTACTTATCTCTCCCTCTATTTCTCTTATTTCTTTCTCTTTTTTCTTTCTCCTCAATCTACTAGTCCGGCCCCTGAGAGAATGTTTGTTCTATAGTGTGGCCCCGGAGGTAAAATGAGTTTGACACCCCTGCTTTAAACTATTTAAAAAAAAAGATGCTAAAACGGATTTAAATCACCTGAATTAGAGAAAAAAATTCAATAATAATAACATTACAATGTAGTCCAAAGCAGTGTTCCCCCTAATTAAGAAGCGACTTAAGTCAAAGTTACAGTGCATGAAGGTCAAAATACACGGGTTCCCCTGACGTTGTGTCCTAAATGCGGTATTTTGAAGTCGAGTCGAAGTAGAACGAAGTTCAGTAAAGTTAGCAGAGTTTGTCTGGAACCGGCTTTTTCGGCTCGGCTCACTAAAAGGAACCGGCTCTTTCGGGTCGTAAACGGCTCTTTGGGTTGTTTTTGCTTCTTTAATCCCAACATGACCAAATAATATGTAAAATTATGCACAAAATGACTTAAAGGAAGGGGGGAATAGAACAAAAAAGAAAAAAAATACCAAAAAGCTGAGAAAAAAAGAAACAAAAGGAAGAGAAAAAAAGAAGCAAAAATGTAGAAAAAAGCCAGAAAAAAAGAAAAGAAAGAAATGTAGGAAAAAAGTAAATAGAGAACAAAAAGAAAAAAGTAACAGCTCGGAAGAAATAAACACAATGAGATTTTTTTTAAAGGAATTTATAAAAAAGAAGAAAAAGTTTGTGTTGCATTCAAATAATTTAATTTAATACGTTTTAGACATGTTTGATAATGATTTAGTTGCCACACATGGGATTGCCGTTGCTCATTGTTGTTTCAAGCGTTGCTCACCAACTTTGTGTAAACGCTCAGACCTGTGGAAAATGACAGGGAACATTGGTCCAGAGTATTTGAATGATAGGCCAAACACCCTAAGCTTTATCTACACGGGCTCAGGCGGGATTTCGGCTCATCCCGGCAGGTTTTGCTTACTCGCGATTTAAGGGGAAGTGCAATTTCAACACTTTTAATCACACTTCTGCTGTTTCCATTACGCCATCCATTGCATCAGATTGCGGGACCGGAGGAAGGGGCGATGCGGGTGCGGGGGGGTCTGTTTTCGGGCGCCAGACTCGAGGACCGGCTGGTCAAACATGCTTCTCGTCTGCCGTCACGTCGACTATCCTCGTCACTTTCACACTCTGCCATGCTCTTTTCCACCCCCGCCTTCTCTTCTGCTTACACAAACGCACGAGTGCTCTATAGTGAACGACACGTACACCGACATTTGCCCGACTGCTGTGACGGATGTGAGCTTGAGGTCAACAGACTTGAGTCTCTTGAGACAAAACAGAAGATGAAATGATGTCTGAGGTTCTAAAGATTTTACAAAGCTGAGGTGTCCCACAAGGCTCTATTTAAAGTCCCTTTCTAATCAAGGAATTTCATAGGTATATTGTATTTTCTTAACTAACTTAGGTGCTGAGGTGCCTAACTCGTTTGGGTGTTTGGGCATTTGGGTTGGCCATGGTCCAAAAATGTTTGTGTTGTGATGATTAAAACTGAATGAATACCGTATTTTCCACACTATAAGGCACACCTAAAAGCCTTTATTTTTTTCAAAAGCTGACCATGCGCCTTATAATACAGTGCGCCTTATTTATGGATCAACATTAAGTCGCAAAGTCTTCCTACTAACTTGCAGCCGCCGACTAGATTTCCCCCCGAACGCCAAGTTGTCCGCGGTGTATGCTGGGATTTATTTACCGGCGTTTCATTGGCTAACCAATGTGTCAATCATCATTTGAATCGATCACTATTGGCTAAAGTTATTCGGAGGTCAAGGGGCGGATCCTTTTTATCATTTACAGGCTGGCATAGGCTTAAACGGCAAAACAAAGCCTCTAATTGGCCGAAAAAGATGTGTCAATCATCAGTTGAATCGATCACTATTGGCTAAAGCTATTCGGAGGTCAAGGGGCGGATCCTTTTTATCACTTACAGGCTGGCATAGGCTTAAACGGCAAAACAAAGCCTGCAATTGGCCAAAAAAGATGAATGTGTATAGCACGTGGTTGACAGCATACAGAAAGCATTTTTTTACTATTCTGTATTTGTAAATATTTTATTCTCCTGGATTTACTACACTCACTGACATAAGAGGACATTGGCTGCACATTATTATGAACACGACGACTTCGGTGAGCTACTCCGGCTATATATATTATCCCTGTATCTTGTTTCAGACTGAACTCGATGTTTCTGTGATAGGCGGTGCAGATAATGGATAGAATGGAGTGTCTTTTTTTAAATTAAACTCAATTCCAAGTGTTTATTGTCATATGCACAGTAAAGTTGCGAGCAAAAAAAGAAAATATAAACTAAGGAATGGTTGGCATTTTTTGAATCCCAAGACTTTAACCTTCCGAATGATGGAACAATGCATTTGAGTGACATCGTACGGACACCGCATCCGCACGTGTTCTCGACACGTATTTGCTTCTTTGCAAGCTTTGGGAATGTTAAGGGGGTAATCAGTTGGACTGAACTATCTGACTGTTTTGTCCACGTTCCCATTGTAGCGCCTTATAATCCGGTGCGTCTTATGTATGTCAAAAATAGGACCAAAAACTATTTTTTCGGGGTGCGCCCTATAACCCGGTGCGCCTTATAGTGCGGAAAATACGGTATACAGATTTATATTACATATTTGTCGCCGATTTACGATTTCAACCTCCATAAGACAAAATTTTGGGGAGCCATAGATCTCTGTTGGGACCAATAGATTTTTGAGCATGCGAGTCCCCGGGACCCATCACTTTTCACAGGTAAAATGAACACTGTGACAGTGACGATATATATATACATATACAGGTATATAATGAAGCTCTGAGGAACTGCAATGAACCCGCCAGAAGGAGAGTGCGAAAGAGATGGCACAAAATTCCCAACATCTGTCCCACATTTACAGCAAAGACCTTGTAACGCTAATGAGTTACATGACACCAGGGAGGGAAAGGGATGATGAGGTCCAATTTGAAGACGTCTTTCAAGCGTAACCACGGGAACTTAAGCTTTTGTGGCCCCGGGACAACCGGGTACTATTTCGTCAGCGGAACTGCAAAATGTGCATGTATTGTCAAAAGCCAGGAACGGAGACAGGACCCAATAGCGTTTGTTTTACTCAGTTTTTATGAAGAAAGAGTTCTTGCATCCACAATCCGATGATCGTCGGTGACTGATGGCAGGAACGCATAAGTGGCTCTTCCGTGTCGAGCGAGGGTTGTCGTACACAGCGAGAAAACAGGTCGATGGCCGGGACGGAGGAGAAAGGGCAGTAACAGGTCCAAAAAAGAGGTCAGCAACGGGTGTCAGGCAGGAAACAGGGCCAACCAGGTCGATGGCCGGGACGGAGGAGCAGAAGCAGAAACGGGTCCAGAAACGGGTCGGCAATAGGTATCAGGCAGGAAAAACCTGTGCAGGATAATGTCGGATAGTACAAAGCTTGCCTAGCTCAGTGTTCATTTGAGCAGTGAAAAATGATGGGTCCCGGAGACTCGCATGCTCAAAAATCTATGGGTCCCAACAGAGATCTATGGGTCGCCAAAATTTAGTGTTATCGAGGTTGAAATTGTAAATCGGCGACAAATATGTTTATTGGTAATAAAAATCAGTTATCTCTTCAAGATTTTTCAGTTCCCAACAATATTGTAAATTATACAAAATAATATTGCTAAAATAATTATATAAATCTATTTTCATTCAGTTTTAATCATCACAGTTAATTGGTAATACAAAGCAGTTATCGCTTCAGATTTTTCAGTTCACAATATTGTACTCTATACAAAATACTGACATCCACTTAACTATCTTTAGCAGTGAAAGCATGGCCAAGTCTTCTATTTGATGTCGTATCCGTTCATACTTGCCTCTCTCTTCCTGCAGCAACAGGATTTCCATAGCTAATTTGTGGTTTTCATTGTCATTGTGCCGATCCAATGTGCTTTTCTGAAAGTTCGTATTGCGAAATGATTTATGCAATCCAGTTTTTTTGTCACGCTGGGTACACGTATCACAGAACATGTAGCCTCCATTATCACCCTCCTCATAGCGTAACCAGGAATATAATTGAGTCCATTTTGGCAGAAAAGTCCCTTTTCTTGCTAGGAGTATCCATTTTCTTTCTTTCGCCAAAGTTTTGCTTCAACACATGTGTTTTCCTTGCCTTTGCGATCTTCCGAAGAATTTCTCCACCGTTTTTTTGTGCCGGAATTATTGCCGTTGTTATCACTTTCTGCATTATGTTTCGACTTATTACTGACACTGAAGTAATTACCAATTTTGTGTTGATGTTCACCTTAACTCGACGACAAGCACCACAACAATGACGTCATCTCGAAGCAACAAGATCTCGTTGGCCGGAATCGGCGCGCGGACGAAAACTCGAACCGCGAGACCAAAACAACAATGGCGGATCTGCCTGACGAAAAGTTTGGAGTGCGGTAAATCTTTGTTAAAAAAAATTGGGTAATAATGACAATTTTGTGTCAAAAACGTTGCGTCCCAGGGACGCACGTTGATTCAACACTATGCGTCCCCAGCAAAAATGATGCGTTTAGGACGCAGGGACATGGGCAAACCAGAACACTGCTAGCTGAGGGCATAGGTTCGCAGACGGTCTGATGGCTTACTCTTGGAAGACGGGGGTTTAAAAAGGGTTCAACAGCCAATCGGATCCCGTGGCTGTTGACGCCCTTAATCAGTAATCATGACAAGTATTGTTTTCGGGAATGGCTTCACTTTGGGGTATCGCTATTCCATCCCGACAAGACACTTTAAAATGAGCTTCAGGTGAGGTTAACTTCAGATGACTCTTGAGGAAATGAGGATGTCAACATGTCAGCGTGTACGTGCGATATGGAGATGGGAATAGAGATTAAAACAAACGGCGAGGCGGGGGGAAGGGTCGGCGGAGGAGGGTGAGGATGGCGGCACCGCGCGATGAGGTGAGAAACGGGTTGGGCGGAAGGGGGATGCGGCGCGGAGGGAGAAGCCGTTGCCCGTGGATACGACCCCGATATCATTTGATTTGTGGCAGCAGGAAGCGACGGGAACGAGGGCGAAAGGGGAGGCGGAGGAGGAGTGAGAAGGAGGCACCGCAGATGCTGGATCGGCGAGAGGATGGAAGGATGACGGAAGAGGGACGGACATCCTGCCGGGTCGCTTCCGTCCTTGCATGTCGAGATTTGGGCTTTCGTGTTACCGTCATCAGAATAGTAATTGTTTGGATCATTTGGAGGCTGGAAAAGAAGCTGACAGGACTTTTTGGAAAGAGAGAGATGTGAAGCATGTGATGAAGAACAATATCCAAGAACCGGGAAGAAGATTAGGAAATATTCCAATAATGTCAATTTAAGAATGATAGCATGCTAAAATACATTTGTTCCGCAGGGTTCATTACTAGGCCCCCTTTCTTTTCAGTATTTACATGATTCCATGAGGTGATATTGTTCGCAAGTATAATCAGGGTTGAGTAGGGTTACTTTAACTTGATTACTTTCAATTACTTTTGGATGACTTCAATACCAAATATGCTAATAAAAGACAAAATAAACTAAATATGAATAAAATGACTGAATATTGTGCAGGCTTGGGGAGTAACGGAATACATGGAACGGCAAAAATGATGTTGACAAGCTGTTTGGATTTATTTTCATTTTATTTCTGTCGCATTTCATGTTCGTTTTGCAGGAGATCAAAGAGATCAAAGCCAGGAGAGAAAGCTTACCACGTGTTGTGAGTCATAATTCTTATAGAATAGTTAATGTTTGGTGTCAGGTTGGGAAAAGCGAATTGGAATAAATGTTAGTGTCTTTTTGACTCCAGGAAACTCCCACTAGGGGGATATGGCATTGGTAGACAGACAGACATAATAGATCTTTCCATCTATGCATCTATTCATTCATCCATCTATGCATCCAACCATCCGTCTATCCATGTATCGATCTCTCCGTGCATTGATCCATCCATCCATCCATCAATTTGTCCATGCATTGATGCATCCGTTCAGCCCATCTATCCATGCATCCAACCATCCATTAGATAGATAGATAGATAGATAGATAGATAGATAGATAGATAGATAGATAGATAGATAGATAGATAGATAGATACTTTATTCATCCCCGTAGGGAAATTCACACTTCCAGCAGTCTACCCCGTTGTTTATTAACAGATGAACATGATGCCCTAGGGGTGCTTGTAGTGGAGTGGATGACGTCACGCCAGTCCAAAAGTTCGACATCCCTGCGGCAGATGGAAAACTTTTCTTCGTGAAAATCCAGGGATACACCACCTCGTGTTAGCAAGTCCGCCTCCTCTCCGATTCCCCCCGGCTTTCGTGTCTCTGTTTAGCGGCGTTGAAGCTGGATAGCTCCGGGTAGCTCCGGGTGGCTACACGTTAGCGTCCGGAATGCTAAACGTGAGCCACGTTTCCGCAAAACACAGCAACTGCGCTCCCTGTGCGCTTCGATGTTTTCCACCCGCACTCGATGATCTTATTTGGTCGCGAGTTCGCATTTACCATGATTACGGAGGGTACCGAAGACTTATACCGCCGCTAGCCGCTTCGCTAGCTCCGGCTCTCCTTCCACGATAGGCCCCTTCATCACGCCGGCACGAGAATTCTTCAGGGCAAGGAGTTGAAATTCCTTGAATACACGCATTTTTTGCATTCAACCCATCCATGCATCGGTGTAGCTTTGCAACCATCTATCCATCCATGCATCCATCCATCGGATCGAACATCCAGGACAAACTCGCCAGACTCATGCAAGGTAAAGAGCAGGTAACCAGTGGCAACCGAATTAAGCAAAGTGGACTGAGTGTCTTGGCAAGGTTCTAATCGAGTGGCAGATGGACGAGGAAAACCACCACTGAGAGCCTCTCCTCGTTTTCCCCCCGCCGATGGCTTGCTAGCGTTGCTTAGATCGCGCTCAGGGATCGAACAACAATGGTGACCTGAATCATTTTTTCTTCTTTTTTTTTAAAAAATCTCATCTCATCTCATCTCATTAGCTGCACCGCTTATCCTCAGTAGGGTCGCGTGGGTGCTGGAGCCCATCCCAGCAATCATCGGGCAATGGGCAGGGGACACCTTGAACTGGTTGCCAGCCAATCACAGGGCACACAGGGACAGACAACTCGCTCTCTCATTCACACCTAGGGACAATTTGGACCAGCCAATCCACCTGAAATGCATGTCTTTGGAATATGGGAGGAAACCCACGCAAGCACGGGGAGAACATACAAACTCCGCACAGGAAGTCTGGTAGCTGGATTCGAACCCACACAGGAAGTTCCCAAGACCTTAGAACTGTGCCGCACACGCGCTAACCACTGCACTTTTTTTAAATGTGGTTGAAAAATAGAGAGAAAAGCTTGTAAAATTTGATTCCTGTTAGCTTTGTCCTCAATTTAAATAGTATTTTTCCTCATTTTATATTTAATCTTAAGTATCCACTTTCTCTATCGGATCATTTGGCTCCTTTTGACGGTTCTATGTTTTTTATTTTAATAGAAATAAAGTTTAAAATATATTAAAACCATTTAAATCATAGTTTAAATGAGCAAAATCATATAGTTTGAAATACTTTTACGAGAGCTATTATTTTAACTTTTGATATTACAAGAAAGACAAGTAAAACATATAGACAAACGGACATTTTTTTCAAAAAAGATGGTTGATTATTTGCAGCGTCTGAAACTCATGCCAAAAAGTCTGAAAAGTCGCCTGACCAGCCATAAAGTTGCCTGCTCCATTTTTCACAACTTGAAACACAATAACAGAACAACACTTTAAAATGAAGTTTATTATAAATCTACTTATAACATTCACTGCATGTATACGACATGGCTGTTTTCCATCTGCCATGAGTATGTACCTGTATTTACTCATCTTCAGTCATGCAATGTTTGAGTCGCCACGTGAACTCCTCTTTCCACCATGCTTTTAATCTATGTTTACATTTCGTAGCGTCATCAATTTTGTTAGCTTCTTTTGAATCTTTCTTCTGGGCCTGAGGTTTTAGCTTGTTTCCTAACCACTTGTCCTTTTTTCTTGTGTTCTCTGTTCGTCTACTTTGGAAAATGATATGCAAATGCACGACTTTATATCGCTCGGGAAAGTCCGGAAGCACGTAGTTATTCGATAGAGTCTTCTGATCGGCTGCTGAGTAAGCAAATTGCTAAACGAACCGAAATTCCGAAATGTCCAAACCAAACGAAAATTTCGAAATCGGAATAAAACAAACGTTGGATTTGAAAAAAAAAAAAGTCTTTTGTTTTATTTTCTCTTGAAAAAGCTGTCGGCCACCTGGGCGGAGACATTTTGTAAGCCCGACGTAAAAGATCCACGCCCCGGGTATCCTGGCAAACGTTATTCCAGACACTGGAATAACAACAATTCTGGGGGTGGCAGTAGCTCAGGAGGTAGAGCGCTCGTCTTGGGATCAAGGGATCCCAGTTTGAATCCCGGCTCGTCCGTGTTACATGTGGAAGTGTCCTTGGGTAAGACACTGAACCCCTAATATACCCCCAATAAGCAGGTTAGCTACATGGCTGCAAGGCCGCTATTGGGAAATGTGGAGCACATTGTAAAGCGCTTTGAGAAGTCATTGACTTGAAAAGCGCTATTGAAACGCAGATCATTTTATTTCATTTCATGTTAGCGCCCTCTCAAGCACAGAGTACGTGGCCGCTGAATTTCTCCTCATGAAGGTATTCTCCCTATTGTATATACTCTCATCTAAGCTGTATTTAAAACCATAAAAGGAAATACTCAGTTTATATGCACATATTTGATTGTGTGTCCTGAGTTGCAAATAGTAGGCAGCGCGTAGGGAGGGGGCGTGGCTAGTACAGGAACAAAATCCATGCCAACCATGACGTTTTCTAAGTTGTTCACCTGACGTAAAAGATGCACGACCCGGGCGTCCGGGCAGACGTTACTTCAAACACTGTTTAAAAAAACAGGTCGATAGCCGGAACAGGAGACCCAAAATGTGGTCGGGATCAAAAACGGGTCGTAAGCTGGGACGGGAGAGCAAAACGTGGTCGGGGTCAAAAAATAGGTCGTAGTCGGAGACAAACAGGGAAATCAGGAACGGACGGGTGGAAAACGGCTGCAAAACACGGGACCGATGGGAGTCAGAGTCAAAGTGTTTGCCTTGTAGAAACAGAGGAAAAACAGGTCGTTAGCCGGGACAGGAGATCGTAACGTGGTCGGGGTCAATAATGGGTCGTTAGCCGGGAAAGAAGATCACAACATGGTCGGTCGGGTCGTAGCAGGAGACAAACGGGGAAATACGGTGGAGTGGAAAACGGGTGACAAAACGGGAGAGACGGGGCAGACGGGAGTCAGAGTCAAAAGTGCTTGCCTTGTGAAAACGGAGGTTTGATGACAGACTGACCACAGGCGAGTGAAAGGACTGGGCTTAAAAAGAACAGGGAACCTAATCTGTCAGTAAAACTTTTTTTTTTTTTTTAAGTCTTGTTCATTAATCTATACGTTCCTTGTTATACTATAAGTGTTTACTCACAATTCTCCTTTTAAATCAATTTATCATCGCTGTATTTTCACTAAACTCAACAATTCACGACTGAGAATCTTTTGTCAATCATTTTTCATAATAACAATTTGCATTAATAAACAAAAGAATACTACCATGGGATAGCTATTGCATATCAAATTTCAATTAAAAGACAAATAATAATGTTTATTAGAAACATTATTACGGCAGCACGGCGGCGCAGTGGTTAGTACATGTGCGGCAGAGTTCTGAGGTCATGGGTTCAAATCCAGCTACCGGACTTCCTGTGCGGAGTTTGCATGTTCTCCCAGTGCATGGGTGGGTTTCCTCCGGGCACATCACAGTTTTTTGGTAATACAAATCAGTGATCACGTAATATTGCCCCATTATTCAAAATAATATTGCTGAAATAATCATATTAATCTATATTTTCATTCCGTTTTAATCATCACAGTTAATTGATCATACAAATCAGTTATCACTTCAAGAGTTTTCAGTTCACAAAAATATTGTACACTATACAAAATAATATTGCTGAAATATTAGTCTATATATTCATGCAGTTTTAATCATCACAGTTAATTGGTAATACAAGGCAGTTATCACTTCAGATTTTCCAATTCATATATTCTTCGTGGTTTGCTGTCCCGCCATAGTTGTAATGCCTTCTCAAAGTCCAATCCATTATCCTCCTCCTTATAGCGTCACCACAAATATAATTTAGTCCATTTTGGCAGAAAAGTCCTTGCTAGGAGTATTCTTTTGTTTGTTTGCTTCAACACACATGTTTTCCTTGCCTTCGCGATCTTCCAAAGAATTTCTCCTCCGTTTTTTTCGTGCCTTAATTATTGCCGTTGTTATCACTTTCTGCATTAAGTTTCGACTTATTACTGACACTGAAGAAAATTACCAATTTTGTGTTGATTTTCACATAATTCTAACTTTTTTCGGAGGCATACTTAGCCTCACCTTCCCTCGACGACAACCACCACTACAATGACGTTTGCTGAGATCGGCGTGCAGACGAAAACTCGAACCGCGAGACCAAAACAACAATGGCCGATCTGCCTGACGAAAAGTTTGGAGCGCGGTAAATCTTTGTTTACCAGAAAATCAGGTAAAAATGACAATTTTGTGTCAAAAAAGATGCGTCCCAGGGACGCACGTTGATTCAACACTATGCGTCCCCAGCAAAAATGACGCGTCTAGGACGCAGGGACGCGGGCAAACCAGAACACTGATGTCAGGTTAATTGTCCGGTCCAAATTGTCCCTAGGTGTGAATGAGCGAACGAATTGTCTGTCCCTGTGTGCCCTGCGATTGGCTGGCAACCAGTTCATGGTGTCCCCTGCCCACTGCCCGATGATTGCTAGGATGGGCTCCAGCACCCCCGTGACCCTACTGAGGATAAGCGGTACAGACAGAGGGAATACAACACATGCTTCACAGTATTGCTTGACAGAAGAGGTAAAAATGTGCAATAGAAGATACTGTCACCATCAAGTCTGGCCCACACTCAATGGGGCTGCTTGTTTTGTGGAAACATCTCCCCAATCAACATGTGGGAGGTTGACGGGCGCTCATGTTCACCGACATCCATTTGATTTCATTTCACTGCTGTCGCTCTTCATTAACTTCAAAAGAGGACCTTTTTTTTCATTTTTTATACACTAGCAACAGAAAATAGACGGGTGTCCTTTAAGAGAGCCTTTGGACTAGGGTTGGGGTAAGTACATAAACCGTGTTTTATTTGATACGATCGAGGAGCCAGGTAAATCGGTAGGTCCTCCTAGCTCACAGGTGTCAAACAGGCGGCCGCGAGCCAGATCAGGCTCGCTAAGGGATTGAATCCGGCCCGCGAGACAACACTCAGAGAAGCGCAAGAGAAAAACAAGCTGCAGGTTGATATATCAACTTGATGTTGCCAAAGCCAGGTGCCTCGAACAAAGACACTGTACTTGTATTTATTTCTCTCACTCTCTCTCGCTCTTTCTCCCTCTTTTCCACCCCTTTCCTCCCAGTCTCTGTCTCTTTCACTTTCTGTGTCTCTTTTTTTTCTCTTCCTTTGTTAACTCTATGTTTCTTTCTCTCTCTGTGTATTTTTAACTTATTTTGCTCTGACTTTTTTTCCTTTTCTCTCTTCCCTTCACGCATTCTTTTCTCGCCTTCTGTCTTACCATTTCTCTTTGGATTTCCTTCTTCCTCTCCTCTTTCTTTGTCCCCCACCCCCACTCACTCTCTCTCTCTCTCTCTCTCTCTCTCTCTCTCTCATCTCTCTCTCTCTCTCTCTCTCTCTCTCTCTCTCCTCTCTCTCTCTCTCTCTCTCTCTCTCTCTCTCTCTCTCTCTCTCTCTCTCTCTCTCTCTCTCTCTCTCTCTCTCTCTCTCTCTCCTCTCTCTCTCTCTCTCTCTCTCTCTCTCTCTCTCTCTCTCTCTCATCCTCTCTCTCTCTCTCCTCTCTCTCTCTCTCTCTCTCTCTCTCTCTCTCTCTCTCTCTCTCTCTCTCATTGACTTGAAAAGCGCTATAGAAATGCAGATCATTTCATTTCATTTTCATTTCATTTCATTTTCTTCCTCTCCTTTCTTTTCCCCCCCTCTCTCACGACTTTTTATCTTTTGTTTCCCACGCTCTCTTCCCTCAGCTTTTGCCGTTCCATGTATTCCCAAGCCTGCACAAAATGGAGTCAACAGTAGAGAAAGCTGTCCAGAGTTGTGTCCTCATTGGACGAGCCAGGCACCATGAACAGTATCTATTTATTCCTTAATCGAAAGTTTCTTGAAATTTTGTGAACCGTAAATTCTGGACTATAAGCCGCTACTTTTTTCCCTAACTTTCAAACCTGCGGCTTATTCAGTGATGCGGCCAATTTATGCAGCGGCGCTCGAGTGTTGCTACCATCAAAGCTATATTATTATTATTAAAGCTTTGAGAACTCTTTCGGTGTACCGTCTTTCTTTGTAAATATGTGTAACCCATGTATAATATGTATTTGCAACTGTATATTTTTGCAATGTATTTATTTGTATTTATTTTAGACACTTATTTTGATATGTTTTGCACGGGTGAACAAAAAAGGAGGGGCGGAACAAACGCGGGGTGCCGAGTTTAAGTGGGGACCGCTAAAGGTGAGGGACAGACAAGGAAAGAAGAGGGGGTAAAAAGTTGGTTAAAGAAAAAGGAGATGCGTGAGTAAATGTGTTCATCTGATATATTTTTCCCACCCTTACCTTTAGAAATATACACTTTTTCCTTGGATTACTTTCAACGGGACCCGGACTCTGCAGGTCTCCATCAAACCTTAAGTACAGGTATCATTTTCTGTTCATTTGCCGGCTGTGATTTTTGGATTGTGGACTTTAATGAAGGACATTTAGTTTCAATCGCAGGACTTGAAGTCGGGTTTGGGTTAATTTTGTGTTTGTGTTACATTTTTTAATGTGGGCGCATGCGGCTTATATACAGGTGCGGCTTGTGTATGTACAAAATCGGTTTTCCTGTCAAAATGCAGTGGGTGGCGGTTTATAATCAGGTGCGCTCTCTAGTCCGGAATTTACGGTATTCCCGATATATTCCTGTAATTCCGTAACCTTGCGACTCACCCATATTGTCGAACTATCGACTAACTCCCGGCCACCCGATACCGGCCCGGGATCCATTAACCGGAACCGCAAATCGCTCCGATTGCGTCTGAGAGAGAATCCTGGCCGGCCTGCGGGCGTCGTTTATGGAAATGCGACCCGCTGCGATTGATGAGGCAGAAATCAAAAGCGGAGAATAATTTTCCTCCCCCGAAAAAAGCCGGCGGCTGGTCTTTTTTTATTTTATTTACCTTGTTGGTCTCCCCCGCCGCCGTCTTGTTCGGAGACTGTGGGCTGCCGGAGCCGGCCGTGTCAAATCCATTAGTCGATTCGCTCAATAGAGCCGAGCGCATTCAGCTTGTTTTCGAATGGATCATTAAGCCTTTCATCCCGGGTGACAATATGCGACCTAAACAACCATTATTTAGTTGTAAGAGGCGGCGGTATCTCAGAAGGTAGAGCGCTCGTCTTGGAACCGAGAGGTTGCATGTTTGATTCTTGGTTCCTACATGTCACGTCAAGAACAAAGGGTAGACCCAATTGCGTGACGTTTCTCACAGGTTTTGTGCGATAAAAAGGAAAGGCAATGCTCGCTGGACGCAGGGAGCAAGACGCTCACAGAATCGCAAGGTGTTCCGAATGCCGGAGCGGAGATCGTGGTGTCGGAGACGGAAAAAAAACAGGTCGATAGCCGGGACAGGAGACCCAAAATGTGGTCGGGATCAAAAACGGGTCGTAAGCTGGGGCGGGAGAGCAGAACGTGGTCGGGGGGCAAAAAATAGGTCGTAGTCGGAGACAAACAGGGAAATCAGGAACGGACGGGTGGAAAACGGGTGCAAAACGTGGGACCGACGGGTGTCAGAGTCAAAGTGCTTGCCTTGTCGAAACAGAGGAAAAACAGGTCGTTAGCCAGGACAGGGGATCGGAACATGGTCGGGGTCAAAAAACGGGTCGTAACAGGACACAAACGGGGAAATACGGTGGAGTGGAAAACGGGTGACAAAACGGGAC